>NC_024315.1:2208859-2213859 GCF_000523025.1 Cynoglossus semilaevis | reverse complement strand
GTTCTCCCGCCTCACCGTCGACGTTCTCCCTTTAGAAATGACCAAGGCCGAATTAAAAAGTCAAAGATAATGTCTCGCCGTTTCTGTTGTAACACCTCAGTAGAACAGTCAGATGAGAAGAGCAGGATCTCCGAGTGTCACGCTCTTTGTCGCGTGTTGACTGAAATACTGCGACTGCTGTTAACGCCTTCTGTCATCCCTCTCTTCTGTTTTGCAGAACAATTTCCTGGGAAGTGTCACATTTTCAATCGGTGATTTGCTGAGGGCTAAGGATGAAAGGCTGACCTTGAATCTCAGGTAAGTGCGTTGTTTCTGTCACGCTCCTGTCACTGCCCTGTGAGTGTCTGCGGGCCAAGCACAAGCCGAGACTTTTGAGTTCAGAATTCTCTGACGTGAACATCAGATTGAGACCTGGATGTTGCAGCAGCAGAGGCAGCTGCCAAGGTTGTTTGGATCAGAGTTTGAGAACTCAGTTCTGGTTAGAGAAGAGTCGAGGTAAAAGAAAGTTCCTGGATCCTACGTTAGTAGAAGTCACAGCGTGATGGTGTCTGCTGAACTGTGTGTGACTTCTGAGCATCTGTTTATGTTTCTGTTGGTGCCGAAAATTACATTATTCAGTCACCACTGTTGTCATCTAACTGCCGCAGATAGAATGACCTGAAAAGAACCACACCTGACAACGTTGTACTTTTTACTCACTGCGAGGGGGAGCAGAGAGACCAACAGCTTCGCAGAGTTGGCTCACCTAAGTCCCAAAGTGTATGAGGACTGCAGCTCCTTTTATTGAGAAAGTTTCACAAGTACTGGGCAGTTGTTTTTTTGGTTAAGTTTTACTCCCAGGTCAGAGTTCATCTGATTCCCATACTTGATGAGAAACAGTCCTTATCCTTTATTTACCTACATAGTAAAAAACCTTTTAGGGGTACCTACTCCTGTCAAGCAGACCATTATTTAACACACTTAGATAACAGTTTATGGTTCACCACACTTTGGTAACTAACTATGAATTCTATTTACAGTTTCTAATTCCGAGTGCGTGAATTTTTTGGGGGTGTCAGGAAGTAGTTGACCACATCAGAAACTTCACTTCTGACAGTTGCTTAAGAAAGGGGAGAATAAGGCAGTGGTTTCTTGGTGGTTAAGGAAGCAGACTTGGGTCCAAAAGGTTTCAGGTTCGAGTCCACCAGGTGCCAAGTTGCCCCTGAGGTGCACTGAGCATGGCAGCGTCCCCACCCGCTGCTCCCCCGGGCTCTGGAGCTGCCCCCTGTTGACTTTGGTTAAAAGCAAAAGGTGACATTTTGTGGTGTGCTGTTCACTTTTTCAGTTTCACTTTCACTTGCTAAACCCGCAGTAAATGAAGTTTTATTTCCTCCTGGTACAGAAACACACCCCGAACACAGAATGTGTTCTTGGTTTTTGGTTTTTGGTTTTTCATCCACACCACAGCAGCAGTGCTGCCAGGCCGGGATTTAAACCCACAAATCACCCGCTCCGAGATTGATCCTTCAACCACTAGGACATTTCTGCAGCACCTCTCTTCTGTCGACAGCATTACTGTCAGGTCCTCAAACGTCAACACATTTACAGCTGCTGGTTCCAAACCCTACTGACCTCTTTTCAAACGCTGTTTCCTACAAACTTCTGTTCTTCATTGACCAAAGGAAATCCAGCCACAAACCAGTGCACTATATCTGTACCACCAACGGGGTCACGCCCTCACCTTCTGAAACCACTGTTGGATCTGGTCGTAGTTGTTTAAATTGATGAGGACCTGAAGTAATGAACCTTTAGTGTCGTCAATTAGAGTTTGGTATTTGTCCTCTATTAAAAAAAAAAAGTCTACGTTGCGTTGCTAGTCGGTGACTCACTCTAAATCAGTACATTCACAACATACACGTTGTTACTGAAATGTCAGTTGATAATGAGCATCTCATCAGTGTGTTAGCATGAACTCTTTCTGGTTGACCTGTTGGCGGCAAGCTAGCACGCTAAAAATAAGCCAGTGAATTAGCATCTCTGCTGCCGTGAGCCGTGAACATAGATTGTGTACATTTTTTTCAGTTAGACGCAGGAAGTCTGTTCTGCTGACAGTTCATTGCTTTGATTAGCGACCCCTGCTGTGCAGAGCTGAACATTTTAAAAACCAGCATGCATTATTGATTGTTTATGTGCAGTTTTTTTTTTTTTTAAATAATCTCTTGCTATACATCACATGTATGCGGCGTGTGTTGATGTTCTGACCGGCTGCTGTCTGTCAATTACTGATGGCAACTTTCTCTGTTGCTACATTAGAAGCTAATATATAATGTATTTTTCGAACTATAAGCTTTGGCTGCGACTTATACTGCGGTTTGACTTATATATTGAAATATATCATTTCATTTTTTTGTTATTTTCACACTGACAGCCACTAGAGGGCACTCTAGGCTTATGTACCAGTATCTGCTACTCCAGCTCCGCTAAAAAATTAAATGTTCTTTAATTTCACACTAATAGTCGCAAGAGGGCACTGGTGCGACTTATACTCCGGAGCGTACAGAAAAATACGGTAAAAGCTCAATCCCTAATTTACATGAACTATATTATTATTCAATTATTTTATCTGCAGCTGCAGATGATTATTTATGTCTTAGGCAACAGGTCATGTGACATGAACGGTAGATTGGTTGGAGCCGCTTCAGCATGTATGTGTTTATATGTTTGTGAACATGTGCAAGTCATTTCAATGTCAGTGCAGGTGCAGTATGAGCCGTCAGTGTGTCTGTGCTGCGTGTCTGTGCGCAGGTGCAGTATGAGCCGTCAGTGTGTCTGTGCTGCAGTATGAACCGTCAGTGTGTCTGTGCTGCAGTGTGAACCGTCATATATTGGTGTGTGGAAATGTGTTGTTTTGCGACTCGTCCAATTTGATTTTTTTTTTTTTATGTTTTTCATTTCCTGACGCTGATCCTGGGTCACTCGCTGTAATTGTTTCTTGCATGATCGCCTGCGTGAGCTGCAGTGAGAACGGATCTTATTCCCAGCCCCCACTGTGTGTTTGGATGAACGTGTACAGGTGTTGTGCAGGTGCAGCGCCGGCTGTTGAAGGCTCACCGTTGGGTTTTTATTCCATCACACTGTTTTGTGGGTGTGATATTTATTTGTTGTAAAGCAGCGACTGATCATTTTTCACATCCTGTAGTGAACGTTTCACTTATTATCATTGTGTCTCAACCTTTGTGTCCAAACTATGCAGAGAAACCATAAAGGTATATTCCGTGTGAATTCATCTGCAGAAATGTTAGTAAATGATAAATATTTAGTCATTGTTAAACGCTCATAATATTATACTAAACAGTGTGTATGCACTAAAGTCGAAAAGTCCTAAGACAAATGACGTCAAAGAAACAGGGTTCACCTTTGATGATTAAAGCATATTAAAACTCACCTCTCAGGTGTAATTAACATTTTATTTCATCATATGTTTCAAGCCTCAAAAATTGGCCACTTGTTAAACAGTAAACGTAAAATCCATAATCATATTTGATTGGAAAAACCAGAAAGAATATTTGAAAAGAACTGATGTCAGGCTTCAATAAAACAGGTCGTGACCTGGTGCCAAAGACATTCACCGGAATTCTATAAATGTGAAATTCTCCAACAGAAACACTGTTTTATGTCAACACCATCCCAACGGCCAATTTGTTTTTTGCAAAATCTCATTTAGAGGTAGATTAAAGATCTGTGGGATATTCTTGTGCTGCATTATCAGATGGTATTTACAATATTCTCAATCTACTAGTAAATTATGCAACAGCTGTTTGGAACACAGAGAGTGAAGCCTCAGCAGTGAATGTTGCAGCAACATCTGGATATGCTCTGGCTCTTAATTTCAATATAGATTACGTGTTTGTTTGTGACGACGTGGGATGACAGCGTCTTCTAGGAATTCAAGGAAAATTACAGAATATTTAAGGAGATTTTGTCCTGAGTTATTTTTGACTCTGTTTATAAAAAAAATGATACAAAAATCCTCCCAAGAATTTTCCTTCAGTTTTAATCCGTTTTAACCTGACGACTGTTGCTGCTCTTGTCTCTACTCCACTGCGGTTGTAGCTTGATTATGTTTCCGTCTGTCAGCGTTTCAGGGCTAAGTCCTGCGGACAGACGCACGGAGGAAACTGCCGCTGTGATTTGTGCTGTTTGCTTGTTGGTTCATCCAGTGAGAAAACATTTCAAAGATGAGTAATTTTCATTACCATGTATGATTAATCCTGGGCTGCTTGACCTGTGGATGAGCCAATTACTCACTCTCCAAATTAGTTCTGCCGACCAAGCAGCTTGGATAGTGGACGAGGAGAACATCCTCTAAGGGACACATGCCTCATTTGAATACGGTTCTCCCTAATCCCAGCACAGTCAGTTCATTTAAGTCAACTCTGCTCAGCGGAGGAGACATGAGAACTATTTTGTCTGCACGAGGCACGAATTAGTTCTCTTCAGTGAGTCTCAGAGCTGTAATGACTTTGACCAACTTTCTCCCAAAGTTCTAGGTTGACATTTGTTTTAACACACGTAGAGAAGAAATTGGTTTTTGTCGTCTCTCTCTGTGTCTGTGTGTTTGTGTGTGTGTGTGTGTTGTTCTTTGTTTTTCTACATTGACCGCTCAGAAGTGAGGAAACCACAGATGCTCCGTGCTTCACTCCAGCTCCTCTGTATTGTCTCCTGCCTGTCGTGGATTGTTCTTTGATTCAAGGGAAACCTTGATGCTGTTCTGCGTCTGGCCTGCAGGATAAACAGTCACTTCCTGTTTTGAGTCTTTTTAGAATGAGTTTCCTGAAGAGTATGAAAGGGGAGCAAACCGGATTGTAATTAGAGCTGAGAACACAACACAGTTTTAATATAATTCTGGGCAAAATGATTTGTTTCAACCATAGACTACATACTGTAGCTAACGTTAGCGTGGAGAGTTTGTGATTTTATTAGCAACAAAAATCAATCATTAATCATTAATATTCAAACTC
>NC_024315.1:2204042-2207751 GCF_000523025.1 Cynoglossus semilaevis | reverse complement strand
GCCTCAGACACGATCTAAAGCAGTGAACACAACACTGACATTTTAATCACCACGTCGTTTGTTTTCCTTTTGTATTCATCGAGCACAAATGAAGCGTCCGAGGCAACTCTGAGTCACAGATAAACGATTAAACTTTTACTCCTCCTCCTCTTCTTTAAACAAACCTGTGGAAAAAAGTGAAATCCAACACAGGCTAACGTTTGCTAACGTTCTCCTTAGCTAGGCAAGATATTAGATGACAGTGATCCTTCGTCAATTGCGATGGTTACGTTTTAAGACCCTTTACGAGCCTCTAGGGGGCGTTGTAGGGTGTAAAATATGACAACAAACTTAACGAAACTTTCATAAATCTCGTTTACCCGTACGTGCAGGTTATTTCTGTATGTATGTTAGAAAATGTCTTTTAATAATTTTTTTTTATTATTATTCTTTACAGTTTTTTTTCCTCTTAGGCTAGGGAATGCTTTTTTTATCACGCAAATAATTTTTAAAAAATTATATACCGCAAAAACCAACAATAGAGCAAAAAATCCACAATACAAGAATACATTTTAAATATTAAAAACCTGCGATGCACTGACGACAGCTGAACTGCGATACAGCGAGGAACGACTGTGTTAGTATTTTTATTTATTTTTTCCTTAAAAATTAAGCACGTTTTTTTTTTTTCCTTAAAAATTAAGCACAATTTCCTTCACACTGGAGTACATGCTCTCTCGGCCTGTGAGCGGTGACCTCCAGGCTGTTTGCACTAATACCTACACACCGCTTGCCATAAATCTTTCACTGGTTATGTGTTGTGTGGACATGGGCTATTTTGCCCCTGTGACTATCACTTAAAGTGAATGAAAGAGCTGCTGCACTTTGGTAATGCTTTTACACCATGGCTGTGTAATGCATCACCGTCACGATGAGTCACAAAGAGTTGGTTTACACCAAAAAAAAAAAAAAAAGAATGAATGAAAAATATTAGTTTTATTTATCACAACAGGAATCTGAAATGTTAGCGCTGACTGCGAACGCCGCAGCTGTGATTAAATGCTTGGCCCTAAGGTAAATGATTATTTTACTGTTTAAATAATACACTTTGTGAAAACCTTGTAAATGAGACTTAAATGTAGAGACGGCTTTTTTTTCTTTTCTTTCTTTTTTTCCGGTGAATTCATGAAATGTATTTTTCTCTGTTCTTGTTTTTGCTTTTACTTTTAACCTCAAGTGAGAGAGTTGATTTGCATCCATTTAATCAGTTTAATCCTGCGTGTTTACTGCCACATTTTATCACTGAACAATTTTTCAGCGGTTGTATTTGTTTTTGTCTCCAGTTGTAATTGGGATTGTTTTGCAGAAAAAAAAACCACTCCAACCCCGAAACCAGAAAACAAAGACACATGACCTTCATTTGTGCTTTTTTTTTACGCCTCTATTGTCGCCGCTCATTCAATTGCAACAAACCACTTAATGATACTGAGTGTTCAATTGTTGTATTTTTTTTTAAAATGTATTTTGCAGAAGAAGATGTTCATACTGACAAAATCATACGGTTTTACATGGACAAAGAACCAGAAGACCTGTTGTCTGTCAGAGATTTTCTGCAAAACTAAGTAGACAGAAAATTATTAGAATTATTAGAAGAAGAGAATAAAAAAGAGACAATATATATATATATATATATGTATATATATATATATACTTTTTCTTTTAAAGGAAATCATTTTTGAGTTAATTATTTAGGATCCACCCCTGCTGGCCATAAGTGGTACTGCACTATAAATTGAAAGGTACATCATTGTCTCGCACAGTATCTGTCATTTTTGGTCACAGCCTCTGAATATTCCACCTGTAACCACTAGAGGCACTGCACAGACTCGTGGGTGTAAAGCTGCTGGCTCTTGTTTACTGCAGTTTAATTTCTTGTTTAATAAACAGTGTGACACAGTAATTCTACTGTTTAACTACAGCAGCAGTGGTTTACAGTTTTTATTACGCCTATTTGTAGGAAACAAATGTGACGCCGTTGTGTTGTCGAACCAGTGAAGGTGTGGTCCTGACCGGACGCTCAGCAGGTTTTACTGCAGTAACAGTCGGTAACTGTCTGTTTGAACCGACTGAATATTTTGGTTCTGCAGTAGGGATTGTTGTTTTACATATTATTAGCCTTATTTATAAAGCGGTGTCTCAGGGCACCGTCGGAGGTCCAGCTGAACGGACTCTCATGGCCACAGAGTTTCACTTTATGGCTATTGGGCAGTGGTTTATCTGGAATTTGCACATGGAGGAAGTGTGTGTGTGTGCATGTGTGTTGGAATTTGCACATGGAGGAAGTGTGTGCATGTGTGCTCTTGGATAAACAGTTTTTTTCTTGCACAGAAACACACACACACTCACACAGCATGCATAAACAACTCAGTTGACTTACAGTACAGTATTCCCAAACTCCACTGTAAAAACTGGGAGAAGATAAATGTTCAGGTTGGTCCTCATTTTCAACCAGGAGTTCTTCCAGCTCCTCTGCATAATCTGCCAAATCCCTCAGGTGCAAAGGCTCATGTGCAGAATATGAGAATATTAAAACTGGCCGATGCTGCAGTACGGCATCAAATGCAAGTTTAGAAAAAGAAAAGTCG
Organism: Cynoglossus semilaevis; assembly: GCF_000523025.1. Lineage (NCBI taxonomy): Eukaryota > Metazoa > Chordata > Actinopteri > Pleuronectiformes > Cynoglossidae > Cynoglossus > Cynoglossus semilaevis. The sequence goes on along the minus strand of NC_024315.1, from coordinate 2,205,127 downwards.
CTTTAATTACTGTTATATTCTAGTAATAGTCATTATTATAATAAAACTGTTATATTCCTGTTTACAATGAAGTGAAATGTAAATAGAAAGAATTCCAAATCCTGCAGAGTCACAGACGAGCTCCCATTTGTCCACAGATCACAGCAGAAGGTTTACAGGTGTGAGAGATGAGGTGCAGGAGCCAAAAGATGGAGGAGAGAGATTTTAATAAATCTTGTCCCAACATGACGCCCAGGCAAACCAGAGGCAGCTCATCACAGGGAGGCAGGGACAGTGCACGGTGAAACAAATGGCTGGAGGGAGTCGGAGTGAGTGTGTGCACAGAGGTTCGGTTTGTGTGTGTCACGCTCCGTTTACGCTGCCATTAAACTGCGGTTTTTCTGCTACTGAAGCAGAGGCCTCGGACCGGAGCCGATCAATCTGTCCTTCTGCTGTGGCTGCAGTGTGTGTGTGTGTGTGTGTGTGCGTGTGCAACAGGAAACAGTCAAGGTCCTGCAGAACATCCTGTCGGACTGGCTGTTTAATATCAGCATCAGAAAATGTAATGTACGTGGTTTTCCTGCAGGCAGAGAAACAGAGGAAGTGGAAAGTGAAGAGTTAGAGTTTGTTATTAAAAATAACATTTTCTGCTCCCTAATCAAATATAACAGTTATATTTAAACTGTATTTGTTTCCTGTCTTTTAACTCCACATGTCATTTTGTTGCCATGACACTCACATACAGGGGGGGGGTCAAACTCATTCTGGTTCAGGGTCCATGTACAGCCTGATCATGTCAGGCCATGTCATGTTTCCCGCCCTTTGTTTTCTTGCGAATAAGTATATTAGAAAATATATTTATATATATTTGATGAAATATAATTTGACATATCACGTAACATGAGGTGTTTGTTTGCATTTCTTCAATTTTAAAATTCATCAAGTGTGCCGGAGTGAACTCCCCAACGAGCCGGTTTTGGCCCGCGGGCCGTATGTTTGACACCGCTGCTCTAATAGATATAGTGCTATCACATTATTGTTGTCCAGAGTAGATTGTGCTCACAACTGTGGGCAAAACAGAGACATCATGGAGGCAGTTGTTTTTA
>NC_024315.1:2192656-2202916 GCF_000523025.1 Cynoglossus semilaevis | reverse complement strand
GGTTGGTGGTCAGTTACCCTCCACTGAATCTTTTCAGTTCCTAAAACTTTGACTTTTTTTTTTTTTTCTTGCTTTATTCGACATCATTTGTCTCTGTTTAGTTGGATTTATTTATTTATTTCTGCAGTGAGTTTGGCCAAACTGTCAACTGTTAGTTCAGCATCAGTAGCAACAAACTCTAAAATATGACCAATAGAAAGAAAGGAAATATTGTCCATACACTTAAATTTCCGATCCTGATATCAACCGATACTGATAGGGCAGTGCTGCGCTGTGTCACACTGACAATAATTCACTTTCGCTTCAAAACTATTTTAGGTCACATCATCTTGGCGAACGCAGGAATTCCGTTATCTGGTTTTCATTATAAGCGGAAAAAAAAACGATTCTTTCCGATGTTACATAATGATGCTAATATTGGTCAATAATATATTATTTGGCCATCCCTACCCCCGAACATTAAGATTCATATCAAATAAAGTTCTACACATCAGGTGCCACAGCCACTCACAGAAACCGGCCTCCGTCTTCTTTATTCGTATTGCGTCGCTCTCCTGACCTTGAGAAACATCCGTGGAGTCCTCGGCTCTTTGTTGTGTTGAAGCATCTCAGCAAACATGGACAACTTTCATCACTTCTCCCGGTGTTTGTCCAGTAGTGCCGTCTGCATATCCAGCGTCACATGTAGCCTCCATTAGCATAACAAGGAGCTCATATTGACTCCAAATGTTGACACTCTTCACCGTGAACTGTGAGTCAGGCACACATCCATCTAACAGCATTGTCAGGTTTTAGTATCAGGTGCTGTACAATGGTGGTGTGTCTGGGTTAGAAATGATGGTCTGTATCAGTGGAAGGAAGTGATACAGACCCCCCCACACACACCCCCCCACCTCCAACACACACACTCCCCCACTGAGGTGCAGAAGCCTATACAGAAATATAAGTCATTGACTGTCAACATTGGTTTCAGCTTTAGCGTTTCAGCTTCAGCGTTAGCTTTAGCGTTAGCTTTAGCGTTTCAGCTTCAGCGTTTTAATCTTTGATTGAAACGGTTGAAGAGTTGTGTTAGGCAACTGGACGTGAAGTTTTCTCAAAGAAAACGTTTCACCCCTCTTGGATGAGAGGTGAAACGTTTTTCTTTGCCTAACAGAATTCTTCAACGTCGACCATGACCTGGATGACTGAGAATCTTTGTAGACGTTTGATTTAAATGTTTATTTTCCCTCAGTCCTAGAAGACTCTTGATTTATAGTCAACAAGACAGAACAAGCCACTGTATGTGTATGTGTGTGTGTGTGTGTGTGTGTGTGTACAGTGGCCATTCCTTCCATTCCACTCCGTCAGCATTAAGAGTCAACAGAGCAGAGCACGACTATCATTATTACCTGACTTTGTCAACCATCACCAGCAGCAGCAGCAGCAGCAGCAGCAGCCGCAGCAGTAACAGCAGCAGCAGCGGCGGCAGTAACAGCAGCAGCAGCGGCGGCAGTAACAGCAGCAGCAGCGGCGGCAGTAACAGCAGCAGCAGCGGCGGCAGTAACAGCAGCAGCAGCGGCGGCAGTAACAGCAGCAGCAGGAACAGCAGCAGCAGCAGCAGCGGCAGCAGCAGTAGTCACCCTCCCTCACCCTCCGTCTCGCTTCCTGTGGTTTTCTCAGTTGCATAAACTTTTCTATTTTCTCTCCTCTCTGTCTCTCTCTCTCGCTCACACACACACACACACACAGCATCTCCTCCAATTAAAAGTGTATTAAAACACAGATGGAGGTTTGTTTGCCCGTCCCCACTGAGCTGTTAATGGAACTGGCTTTTTCTTATTGCTCACTTCTCTTTGGTCTCCCAGGACTCTGACACAGATCCACCTAACAATCAAGCAGCAGCTTTGTAGTAGCTTTACTAATGATGCAACAAGAAACAGTCACATGGCACCTAGAAAATAGAATCAGTCCCTTCTTCTCTCCTCTCCTCATGTGTTAAGGTGAGGCTTCAGGAACAAAGACAGAGACGACACAGAGTGGAAACCTCGTTACAGTACGTCTTCATTAAAGACACGGCAACAGTTTCGGGTGAAAGAGAAGTGAAATCAGAGGTTAAAATTAAATTTCATTAATCCAAGTTGACCACTGTGATGTTAAAGACATGTCAGAAGTTGGTGGATTTCAGTCATTTAAAACAGAGGCCGTGGTGAGGTTTTCCTGTCAGTTATGTTTTATTAAGTCAGTTTCAAAGTTGTTTTTTTTTAATGTCAATTTTAATATTTTAAAGTTATGATTTCAAATATTTAGTTGCACAGCAGAGATTTTGAAAGGGCAAAAAGTATTTTTGCTTTATTGGATTGGATAAAAATCAACTTATCTGATGTGGTGTTTATCTTGGAAGTCATCGCTGCCGGTTGGTTATTTTTACTCAAAGATTAATCACCGTCACCAACAAGTTTTCAGGGACTGTGTTTGTCGTCGATACATGTAGAAAAAAAGTCAATAAAAAAAAACTATTTTTTTAGGGACTGTGAAAAAAGTCAATAAAAAAACTATTTTTTTTAGTTTTTACCTTTAAGAATTTTCCCTGACTACACGACTAAACTGGATCTTTCTGATGCCATTGAATTCCGAGCCCCCTGGTGGCATGTAGGATACCTACACTCACTACACTAAAAATGACGGAAAACTGAAACATTATTCTGAATTATGCTACACAAAAAAAATCATTTTGAGATTTCGTGCAGGTCCAGTTTTTAACAACTGATTTTATGAAGTTTCAGGTTTGTAAATATAAACAAGACTAACATTCGATGTGAAACAGAGAAAGAAATTATATTTCACTTTGTCACCATTTCCTTATCCATTTGCAGGCATAAAAAACCCGGTGCCTGTTTGTCAGAATTATTGGCAGTCACTACTGCTGGCATCATTTAAAAGAGCAGCTAAAATATTTTCCCAACACTGATGAAAGAGGTTCTGTTTTCCCTCCTTTTCACAGTTTGCTGAAACACAACCAGAACTCTGGTTTTCCGGGGCCATCTGCTGGCGTTCAGGCAGCTTTTCCAGAGTTCACATTTCTCCCAGAAAATGATTACTGTGGTTTTCCACAGCTGCAAACTGACGATTCTACTTTCCTTTTTTTTCATTTCCTCTGCATGATGCAACACCTCTGACCCCGTAAATGAAGTGTTCATTGACTTGGTCATGGTGAAACCTGTCATCATCCGTGCCACAGAGTAGACTGTGTGTTAATGCACCACCTGCACAGACCCACTCAACCATCACCCTGGACCAGACTGATTCAATTCTCATCGATCTGCATTCAGCTGTTCAAGGACTTGAGGGTGTGTGTGTGTGTGTGTGTGTGTGTCTCAGCAACTTTCATCGTCACTAAAACTCAGGAGTGAATTTACTCACGTTTAAACTGTGAAACTACAATGCAGAGACAAAACCCTCCGTCGTGCGTTGGGTTTTATTTGTGCAGTAAAAATTAAGAAAATATATTTCCGTCTATAAGTCACACCAGTGCCCTCTAGTGGCTGTCATCGTGAAAATAACATGATGTGAAATTATATATTCTAAAATATAAGTCGCACTTGAGTATAAGTCGCAAACCCAGCCAAAGGATGAAAAAAGGTGCGACTTATAGTCCAGAAAATACGGTACTTTCTTAGACTAAGAAAAAGGTTTGTATTGTTAATATGAAGATGACCTGATACCTTGACCAGTATTGGTATTGGCAGACAGTTTGTTTTATGCACACTTTATGTTTAGTTGACTGTGCTTCCTATAAAGTAAATTAAATTTTGCTTGTATTTTGTCGATTATTGGTATCGAAATATCGCGATATATCAGCGAGTCAATATTTTCCTAAACCCCTAGTGATATATCAGCGAGTCAATATTTTCCTAAAACCCTAGTGACAGTCAGTTTAGCACAGAATTATTTTGAAATAATCTTCTGTTATTGTAAGTATTTCTTCTGCCGGATGTTACCACCGTGGTTTTGTTGAAACCCAGTGTGAAGAAGTCTTTAATATTAAAGTGTACACAAATGCCTGGTATCACGTTGACAACCGTTGATCAAAACCACGACGACTTATTTCATCTAAAGATTTCTCACAGCTGTGGAACAGAGAGTTTGTCCAGTCCAGGCTCGTCTGCTGACTCTTGGCAGCTCTATAAATAATAACTGCAGTGCAGTGTGATTGATGAGTCAGTCGTCAGGGTGCAACGTCTACAATCACCACCAAGTCACATGATGAAGTCATCATCAACCCATTTCCAGTGAAAACCTGAAACGGCAACCTCTGGTGTCACAGCCCTGCGTCCTGACGTCTGTCCTCGGTCCTTCGTCCTCGTCCTCGGTCAGCTCTATATTTAACTCACCTCCAGTCCGGCTCTTTGTAGGTCAAGACTCAGGTCTACGCTTCCACTGCTGCATTTCCATACTATTAGATTTGTGTTGTCTGTGCTAAAAGTGCAATTTCTTTTTCTCAACCACTCCTGTCCACAGACATGTAGAGATTGAATCACAGTAATATTAAGCCAAATCTTCCGCAGATAAAATGCTCAGCAAATAAAAAAAAATGAAATTGCTTTTTTCAGACCCTGCTGTTTTAAAGTTTGAGGGATAGGAACCAGAGGTGTGGAGCAGGTTTTCTGTGATTGTCAAAAATCTTCCTCTGTGATGATCCCTGCAGAGTTAAGCGCCCGATGGTCTCAAAGGTATTGGTGCTTTAAAATTTTCTGATGATTGTCTTCGCCCGCTGTCTTTTAAATCCAGACCTCCTGGAAAAATGTCTCGATTGTCCTTTGCCTTGGAATCAGTCTCCGAATCCGTCACAGGAAATGGGGTATTTGCTCAAATACTACTAGTCTTTTTGCTGACACGCTTCGTTTTTCTGCTGTTTTTTTTTTTTTTTTTTACGAGGAGAATAAAGCAGGATCGAAGTGAGACGGGAAGTGGTCTTTTAATTTCAAATATTTGTTCCATCGTGGCAGGAAAGGCTCAAATTCAGGAGGTCAGGCCTAATTTAAGTTGGTCTCAGAAAAACTCTGTTTGAGTTTATATATAAATATATATATGTATATACTGTATATAAATATGTATATGTGTATATATGTATATATTTATGTATATGTGTATATATGTATATATATGTATATGTTTGTATATATGTATGTGTATGTATGTATATATGTTTATATGTGTATGTATGTATATATGTATGTATGTACATATATATGTATTTATATAGTGGTGAGCAACAAAGTGGTAGGAAGTAATAAACTGAATTTAATAAAAGATGCAAATGAAATTATTTCAGATCTCAAACATAAGTGTGAAAGTTTAAAAACTTTAAATATTGACAATATTGTTTATTTCTTTCTTTCTTTTGTTTGTTTGGTTGGTTGGTTTGAATCCAGTGGTGGTTGTAGGTGGTTGTGGTTGTAGTTTCTTCCTCTTGTTCTGCGTTCTTGTGAAAAGATTGTTATCATTAACCGAAGTGTCCGTGACGCAGGTTTAAAAACAGCGTGAGTGGATCTAGAACTGAGTTGATCTAGTTTCATTTATCGTCCGTGTCTTATCTCTCTTCAGCAGTGGAACAAACCCACAGTCACAGAGCAGGGTGTGTGTGTGTGTGTGTTTCCGTAGCTGCCGAGTGTGTGTGTGTGTGTGTGTTTACGTAAATCCCAGAAGGTATTCAGTTAAATTGTGAGAGACGGTTGGTGAGTGTGTGTCAGTGACGTCTCCAGTGGTTTCATTCATCCTCACTGTAATGTCTGTCAGGTGTTCGATGCCGCTCTTCATATACAGTTAAGGAGACAAACGCCCTGAGGTTTGTTGACAACGACTGTGAGCAGCTTGTACGCAGTAATCATCACATTAGACAACAATATACACAATATCTACGAATACTGTGTATACTGACTGGGCACTACACCAATGATACTTTTAGTTCATCGTTTTACACAGTTTCAGATTAGGTTCATAATTGAACTACTTTGAGTCAAATGATGCCAAAACAGAATCCTGTTGTTCAGAGTTCAGATGAACGTCACACACAGCGAGGCGTTTCAGTGATGCAAATTACTCTGAAAAAAAAAAGTTGTGATTCAACTGCCTCTTCCTACTTTAAAAGATATTTTCACAATTTAAATGATCTGTTCGTAGGGAAATACAGTGTTGGAAACATGAGGTCACACAGTGGTAATGAATTTTCATTCGACTCGTCTTAGCTGGGAGTCACTTTTCCTTCATGGTGGAAGGAACAGGTCGTAGTTATACTGACGTTAAGTTGTGAACCCAAAGAGGCCTGCGGGCCTGATGTTTGACACCCTTGGTCTGGACCGGGGGGTGTCAAACTCATTTTCACCACTGGGGGGCCACATCAGCAATGGAAGTAAATGGAAGACTGTATAGATCAGGGGTCCCCAAACCCCGGTCCGTGGACCAGTACCAGTCCATGGGTCTTTTGGTACCGGGCTGCAGTGGGACAGACAGAATTGTTTATTTTTATAAAATAACAAATAAATATGAAATAAATAAAATAAATTTAAAGGAACAAAATTGATCCTGTCCAAGTCCTGATCACCTAATTCTTTAGAACTTACTTCAAAAAACATTGAGATGTATTTCTTTTTTTATTTATTTTTTGTTAAAAAAACATCCCTGCTCTAACTGATCTACGGGCAAAATAAATAGTCACTTGACAGTTTCTGCAATCCTTGTTAAAACAAATTGCTCTGCGTTTTCATATAAGTGGAAAAAAAAACTAATTGAAAAACATTTCACTCATTAATATTTATACGACGTCGCGCAAAATACACAGCACACGTTGTTTTGTCACTTCAACAAAGCTGTCAGATTAGGTGTTGTCATAAAAAATGCCAGTCCAATTAGATGGAGAAATGATGGGCTCACAGGGAAACAACAATTCCTGATTTGTTTTCTTGCCAAAACAAACATACAGAACGGGAGCGCTGGAGGAGGACGGCATCTGGAAGAGGAGGAATTTCTGTAAAGTTACCGTCAATGACCTTCAAAATGATTTAAGGATAGTTTGACTGCAGTCTAGGTAAGACTGAAAATTGCCGAAAGGAAGTGAATGGAGTTGTGTCGCTGCCATTCAGACGCTGATGTCTGTGTGTTTTGCTTGATTTTAGCCGAGTTTGTGTCACAAACCCGGCTCTGATTGGACGTAATCAAACCGTCCCCGCGTCCCTGAGCTGAGCCACCGCTCGGTTGTTTTTCTGCTAAGACAACAACACGTACGGATTGCGTTGGGACGTGTGTAGAATTAAAAGTCAGTCAGATATAAACAAAAATATCACAATGTTTTTCCTCTCTAATGAATGAATCAATTATGTGAAAAAGCCTCTTCTGTGTGTTTAACCAGAGGCTTTCATTAGTGGAGTGAGGCTGAGCAATCTGAAGAGTGGGAGCTTAGCCGCGGGAGGACTACACCTGAGTGGGATGCATGTTAATCTCCACTTCCTGTTATTTGTTGGCCGTCGTCGGTATAACCTGATTCCTCAAAGTCAGGGTGACTTTCTCCCACCATGCACAGAAAAAAAAACAGAGGTGATGGAGAAATGATGAGGTCGACGAATGAGGAGAAAATATGAAAATAAGCAGAGAGAAGATGTCCTGTAAGGGATGTTGGTGCCATTTAAAAGCAGCCAGGGCTTGTTTCTTTATTTTTCTTTCCTTATTTGACCATGGGATCCAAGGTGGACGGTTTGTTTCCTCTGGGGGGTGCCAGAGAGCTTCTTAGATGGTGCAAAAAATAAGAAAGACAAAGTGTCATTACCTCCTCAATGGGGAAATTTACAGTGTGAGTCTTTGCAACCCACACAAGCTGCCACAGGAGGCGCCATTGAGTTTGGTTTTTCTTGGGCTCGTCAAAAGTTCAGCTAACCCTTCTTAACCGAGATTCTTCATTGGGCTGTAGCACAAGGCCTTGTAAATTGCATTACTGCCTCCTACTGGGTGCACTTGATGATGAAAGATGAAAGAATTTTTGCTAATGAGTATATATCTGTTTGTTTAGTTTTCTTCTGTTTTTTTTTGTGGGAGAATTTAGTCCTTTTTTTACCTACCTTTTCGTAGCACGTTTCGTTCTCGCTCCTCTTTTCCCTTGGGTAGAATTTCTTCCTTATATCTGACCAAGATGGATTGGCCTTGAAAACGTCCTTTCTGCTTCCTTCACCATCTTTGCATTTTGCCTCTCCAGGCAGGGATGTGTAAATCCCCCTTCACTCCCCTCCTCCTCCTCCTCCTCCTCCTCCTCCTACTCCATTAACTGGCACACAACATCCAATATTTTCTCCAGCTGGAGTAGAACTGAGCAGATTAGGGATGGGTCTGTTAAGGTGATCAGACTTGCTCCCTGCGATGCCCAGGGACCATTTTTCATCTTTTGAGAGTGTGTGTCTGGCCATATGGTATAGATTTTCTATCAGTTCCTAATCATGTCGCCCTGATTTGGAAAGTGATTGGTCTGGTCTCCTGATATCAACACGCTAATATAGATTTGGTATTTGCCTGAGGTTATTTGATGACCATTTGAACAGTCCCAATAGTTTTTTTTTCTCTTTTTCACTTCCATCTGTGACCAAACGAGATGAGGCGCTGCCTTCGTTCACTGCCGGGTTTGTCAGCAGTTACAGTCGGTCGAGGATCACAAATGAAGTGCTTTTTTTTCTTAACGTCATTACATACAGACGGTCTGTAACCTGGGTTTCCTTTTATTCTTATCCAAGCAGACATTTGAAACATCAATATTAGCAGAGTGCACTTCTCTTCATATGGAAATTCACTTATACACGGATGCACTCGGGTTTTGTGAAATGCATAATGTCCCTGCACTTTAAATGTAATCTGCCTAAGTATTTACCTGAAAGAAAACTTTATGTTTTGCTGCCATAAACGGTTTGAAGGTAAATGTTGTACAATTTGACCATAAAATGGAAACCTGCTGCACAGGTTGAGCATCACTTCATGAAGACGTTGGTCACGTTGGTCATACTCTATGTACTAGCATGTTCTATAGCCATCTGATAACCACACCTCCAGCTGTGCTGTTTCACCAGTCTGTTATGATATTAACACAACTGACATTAATCTCACAGACGGGGTTGTAATTAGTTTGTCAGGTCGCTCTTAATTAAAAGGAGACAAAGTACACACCGAGGTTGTTCCACGTTATTAAGACTAACACATGCTTCCGAGCAGCGTGTTGTAGATGATGAGATTTCAGCAGAGGAAGAAAATACAATAATGCAATATCTGGCAACCTTTTGTGTATTTCATGCGTAGTTTCCAACAGGTAAATCTATAGTGTTAAGAGAGCAGCTGTGGAAGGAGCCGCAGGTAATGAGCAAACAGTTATGGAAGGCTGCCGGTGCCTCCTGAGACACTGAGAGGCTTCTTTAGAGGCTGTGAACAGGCACCTTTGACCACAGTCCACCAGGAGAAACCACTGCTGTGAGCGCAGAGACACGGAAAGACTAATTGTCAAACGGTTCTATTCCCCGGTGAATGCTGCAGTGCTACTGTGGGTGTTCCGCTTGATTGGAGTTCCCGGTGGTTGATCACCGTGTCACAGCAGGGCTGCAACCTCAGCACAGAGGAGTTGGAGGCTGATTCAACGATCCAAGAGTTGAAAGGGTCTCTTTAGGGTAAATAAAGGGGTCAAAATAACCGCTGTGAAATGGGCGGAGCTTACGATTGACCACTTCCTGCAATAGTATAAGAAAATAAAATTCTGGATTAAAAATATTTTTTGAAAAAGAAATGACATATATACATATGTACTGTATGTATGTTTACATATATTCATATATATATTTGTGTATATATATATGTATACAGTACATACTATACATATGTATATGTATATATGAATGTATTGACAGGGTGCTACCTTAGCTAACATTCCGCGTGTCATATAAAAACATGAAAGCTAATGCTGCTAAACTGGCGCTAAATGCTACTTTTTCCCATGTGCCCCTGCAGGTCATCTGATGGTGCGTGCGCCGCGGGAACGGTTGTGGTGAGCCGTCTGAAGATGGGGGAGATGGAGGAGGTGGACGTAGACCACATCGCCACTGACATCCCATCACAGAAGGTAAAAATACCTTAAGTCTCCACATGCTAGGTGCTAATGCTAAGGTCAGTTAGTCTGTCTGTAGTATCTGTGAGTACAGTTGTGACTCAGTCATGTTTACACTGGAATTCGTTGCCAACTTAAAACCTTTGGTCACGTGACCA
>NC_024315.1:2192061-2192591 GCF_000523025.1 Cynoglossus semilaevis | reverse complement strand
CCCATCCTCTACTCCATCCTTTCTAATCTCATACAGTAAATACAGCTTAACTCAGCGCTTTAGTGACTCACAAAATCAACTCACCAGAGTAAGAGGAAGAAAGAAGCGTTTCATTGTCCCGGCCGACAGGAGCAGGGAAAATGTCTCTTCCAAATGGAGTTCCACCAAAACAGGAGCGACGCCGTATGTATCCTGATTTCTTTTACCGCACTTTCCTAATTCTGTTACACGTTTAAAAAAGGACTGGAAGTGTGTTGTGAAGTGAGAGCAGAGCAGAGAGCAAATAAGACTCGGCAACAGGAGCGTCTGCGTTCACGGGGTTTTTCTTTTTTTAGATCTGCAAACGGGAAAAGCTGTTGAGAAAACCAAAAGCTTTTCCCGTTTTCAGATCTAAAAAAAAAAAAAAACGTTCTTCTCACTTCTGCACAGATCTGAGCTGTTCTGTATGTGTGCGCATTTGTGTGTGTGTGTGTGAAGTTCAGTGTTATGTAATTGACAGACACCATCTACATGGTTGAGTGTCTCTCTGT
>NC_024315.1:2181304-2191288 GCF_000523025.1 Cynoglossus semilaevis | reverse complement strand
AAAAAAAAAAAGGTAGATAATCCACATAAAATCTTACCTTTGCCAAAACATAAAACTTTATGGTGTGATAAAAAGGTAATGAGTTGTTCTAAAGCTTATCTTTAAAATAAATATTAAAATAATTAAGCATTTAATTTTTAAGAACTGCTGCGGCTCAGTAGAACACAGCAGCTCTGACTGATCAACATCTATCTTGGAATCTTGTCAATATATAACCACATATTATGCATATATTTTGGGCCATACACCTTTAATTTAGCACACGTTGAAAAAGTATTTTCTGATGTATAATATAATATACATAATAGAATCTATACTACAGTTTTACTCAGTATTCATTTACTTTTTTTAAATTGAGTTAGAAAAACAAAATCAATAAGTATTTGTCATAACATTTAAAAAATATATTTATTTTTTTCCAATAACCACTCACTAATGTCCGTCATAAATCTAACCCTGATGGGAACAGTAAGACTTCGTGTTGGTTTGTTTGGTTGTAAAATAAAATAAACGCCCAATGACAAACACCTCTTCCCGCCTCCTCAAAACAACAGTCGTGTTTTTTTTTTCTTTTTGTTTTCACTGATGAAGTTTTAATTTTGTTTAACAGTAAATATCTAGTTCACTTTTACGACAACAGCACAATGACATGAATGATCCATTAAAAAGGACGGAGCTCTGCCCAGGTCCAGGTCCAGGTGACAGATCAGCAGCTCTGATCAGCTCAGCTCTGGGCGGTTCCCTCCAGCGACCACCTGCTCCGCTGCCTGACATCACTGATTGCCCTGAAACACAATCAACCCTGTGAGGCAGACACAGGAGCAATGATGTGTGTGGTGTGTGTGTGACGGCAGGTGGTGATTTGAAATGAATTTCCTGTGGTTTGTGGCGGTGACGTTGTGGTACGAGATGTCAAATCAACATGGATCCAGATTTGTTTCCAATGTTATTTATATATTTTTGAATATATTAGAAGAGAAAATATTATATTATTATATATAGAATATATTAGAAGAGAAAATATTATGTTATTATATATAGAATATATTAGAAGGGCTGTCAAATGATTCCAATTTTTAAATCCAAATAATCACCAGGTGGCTGAGGATTAATCATGATTAATCACAGTCAATTGCAATTAATCTTTTAAGTCATGTTAGTAACGTAAAGTAAATCATGTTTTAACAATTTAAGGATAAGTGGAATTGTTGGAATTATTGATTATCACTTTGGCCCAGAGGCAATGTTTCTGTCATTGGTGTGGAACCCCAGGGTTCACCTCCTGGGCAAGTTTGAATCCCAGTTAGGACGGTTGGTTCCTTCCAGTGGACTCACCACCTGCAGGAAGGTTTTGGGGGGTGCAGTGTGATTTGGGTGGCAGTCGTGGCGACTTCTGCCCCCGCGACCCAGTAACAGATAAGCGGATGAAAATGGATGGATGGATTATTGATTTCACAGTCTGTGTCATTCTGCACATGTGAAAAACTGCATCAACATTTGTAATATAATTAATCTTTACAAATTAATTTCCTTTGAGTTTCAGTGAAACTTTGTCTATTTTTCTTTTTTTTTTTCTTACAAATTACAATCACATGTAGAAACAGAGTAAGTAGAAAGGCCAAATAAAGACGCGATTGTTCAGTGTGTTTGATTGACAGCTAAATTGTCCAATGTGATTTGATTTTCTAAAATCCACCTAAAATCCAGAGAAGAAGAAACTGAGGACTGAGACCACAGAATCATTTGAAAATGTTGACTGTTGTTCTAAATCAATACTGAATTACGGTCCACTTATGGAAGAGCAGAGAAGAAGAGCAGAGAAGAAGAGCGATTCGGCCGCAGCCTCACACTGGCACAAAGGCCGGCATCAGTCTTTAACGGTCTACAGTATAATCATTTAGCACTGAAGTGATGATGTACTAAACTGTTGAAAGTTGGAAGAAAAAAATGATTTTATTCCACATCTAAATAGTTCACTACAGACTTCCTGCTTCAGCTGCAGTTTAATCTACAGTTGTTCTCATATCCAGTGTTGCTTAAATTAAACTTCACCCAAGCAACAAAACCAAAACCAGTAACACTAACAAAACACTCTGTGATTTTCCTTTTTTTTTTTTTTGTCCTTTAACAAATTCTTCTCTTTTTCTTTCCCAGTGTCCCTTGGTTTGTGAGTCGGCGTCACACGTCTGCAGCGACAGAGAAAATAACCCGGTGACAGGACCAGGTATGATTCACGCTGTGCATCATCTACAGTACTGTGTCTCTGTGTGGCGCCAAATAATACAACAGCCGACGGCACTAAAGGTCATCATTCTCTTCCTCCCACTTCTTCCAGTTTGTTTCGGATGTTTCTATTGAAATAAATGCAGTACGGATTTTTTCAAATCTGAAATACTGCAACATTATTTATTTCAAATACAATTCTCTTAATAAATCTTGATATTTATTTCAAATACAATTCTCTTAATAATCCCTGTTGAGTCAGACAAATATAAATGATATAGAAGACTAAGAAAAATTAATGTAATTCATGTATTTGCTTGAAAATTTGGGTTAAAACTAAGGGTTCGATAAGATTTAAAAAGAGTAAAACGCTCCCTGAAACTAAATGGAAAACGTTGTCTCCTGTTGTTCCCGTGTGAAAAGGGACAGATAATGAAAGACATGCAGACAGAAAGGAAACGATGTTGAAAAGGTCAGACGTTCCACTGCGCTGTAACTCCACAGTCAATATCCAGAGGGGCGTAAGCTTCTCCGACTTTAACATTTTTTGTTACCGTGGTGTGGCTGCAGTTCTGTTTCTCCTGTTTCTGCTGGGATTAGCGCACAAACTGCAGCCTGTTTGCAGGTGCACATCTGCAGCCCGTCACAACAGCGCCCTCCCTGCAGACCCTGCCAGGTTGAGTAATGTCATTTAGTTTCCCACTTTTATTACCTTTCGAAAAAAGGAGCACGCAGAGAGCAGGGAGGTAAGAAAAGCCCAGGCACCGCACGGCTCAGGAAGTCGTTTACTGAAGACGTGTCAGGGAGGGAAATGAGAGCGCCTGATTGGTGGTCGGATGAGTCTCAGGGTGAGGAGGGTGAAAGGTCGGAGGTCAGATGTTAATCAACCTCTCTGGTGGTTATGGAAGTCAATGGACGTCTCATTGAAGTTGTTACCCCCCCCCCACCCCCACCCCCGAACGCTCTATCCATATACACATACTGTACATATACCATATATACATATGCATATATATTTATATATATATTCATATCTTTTCATGTATGTATATAAATTATACATTACATATATTACATATGCTTGGATAATCAGTTGATTATTGACCTGTCTAAGCAACACATTAGGCATTAACACATACATACATATATATATATATATACAGTAAATGTATGGATACATATATATGAATGTAACTAATGTTACGCTAAGCTAACTAGCTTGAACCTGCTTACTCAAACAAGACATTTGTTTTTAAAATCAAGCCAGGAAAGGACATTTGAAGTTTCCATTAAGACTCTTACATACATTAACAGTGCAGTATATTGTAGTAGAGTGTAGTATAGTGCAGTATAGTGTAGTATAGTGTAGTGCAGTAGTACCTGGGACAACCTACACGTTTATGTAATGTATATATTTGATTCTCAGGCATCAGACGATGAACGCGTGACAAATGAATCACTGAATAGAATGACACCCAGTATCAGGGTCTGCTACAGGGGATCAGTCTACTTTCAGAAAAAAAAAAAAAAATGTGTGTCTCCCACATTTGACTTCAATCAAAAGTATTTCATCGGTGCCACGCATGTTATAAAACTGCCAGTGTTTCACCTCTGGTACAGTGAACAGCTCCGAGAAGGAAAAGGAAAAAAAATAAACAGCGTTGAAGACACAGATTTATTTATTTATTTATTTATTTATTTATTTATTTTTTACCTCTGCTGCCAGAAGCTTGATAAGAGCATTAGAGCTGTTTTTCATTTCTAGCTTCGATTGCTGCTATTAGCGCTCTCTGCTCAAACGAAGAGGAAGAAGAAGAATTTCAAATAGATGTAACAGAAGAGTTTGGCAGTTGGCTGCAGTAAGATGGGGTTTTTAAAGTTGTACAACAAATTTATAAATAATTCAAATGTAAAGTATGATAACAACGAGACAAATATTAATATAACACTGTGCCAATGAAGAGGAGCGAGGGAGAGAGCGGGGGAGAGAGGGAGGCAGAGGGTGGACACCTTATCTGTGGCGGACACATGTATTGATTATGGAATTTAATTTGTATTTTAAATCCTTGTGTGACTTCTGAAGAGCTTCTGTCCCTGTCATCCTCAAGGCTGCGTCTGCTGTGACAGAAGGAAACGACTGCTTCAATTCATTAACCTGCCTTTTTTTTCTTTTTTTTTTCTGTCTCTCCCAGTTTTCAAGAACCCAGTATGTAAAGTGTACCGGTTTCAGACGGTGGACAGCAAGTGGTTGCTCGTCCGGGAGCAAATGGAGGAGTGCACGTTATCGTTTAGCATTCCCAAACAGCTGCTGTTGCTCTACATCCGGGAGGACATGAATAGGTGAGCGTCAGTCGCTTTTCAAGTGTTGTTGCTAATGTCAATAGCGGTGGTTTACAAATAAGAAGCTAACAGCGCGATCAGAACAGAACATGTCGACTCCAGACTCTGATCATGGATCTGCTCTACATACGACAAAACTCAGTCTCCTAAACCTGTGTTCACAGACTTCAGACTTCACGGTCCAACAGTAGGAGACACAATTAAACGAAAAGATCAGCCAGGTTCAGACGAGCCCCCAATTTGTGCTGAACTGGCTCGGGGGGCCGTGGCAAATATGGGAGACATGTTGTTTTGAGAGCAGTTAGTTAGTATTTTTTCAGTTATGAAACAAACACAGAAGAAATTAGCATTAGCCAAACCAACGATAGCCTGCGTTAGAACATGGAAACATCGGTCCAGTGGGTAAAGATGAAAAAAAAAAGAAAATTCACATGAGAAATCTGAATATTTGGGGGGAAAACTTTTTGCCATGTTGTTCGTACAAATCCAGATTTATTTACGTAGTCGAACCCTAACCCCAGACTAGCATCTACCTCGTCACTGACTGTCTTTAAACAGGAACAAACACACGCTGCCTCACTTGGACGTCAGCTCAGTTTTCACTCTGCTCTGTCTTGGTCTGTTTTACACATGATCAGTTTCTCCTCTGCCTCATCGCGGGGCGGGGATGGGGGGGCACTGGGGGGTGTAGTTTGTTTGCAACTTTGGAGGTGAGCATTATTAGCAGCAGCGTGAAGCAGAGTTCATCCATCCGTTAGGAAGTGTCTCAGACCTCACCAAACTTTTAGAATAGACACAGCTATGATTTCAAGTATTTTAATTATTGTTCTTTCCCAGAAACAGAAAAACAACCGGAGCTGAAGCAGCAGGAAATATGACTAAAGAGAAAAGTGAGCAGCGTCGCAGAGCCGTGATAGAAAAATGTAAAAAAAAATCTAGAAAATATCTTCTAGAATAGTTTATGGAAAGAATATTTTCAGCACTGTCAAAAACCTGTCCATTTACACGCTAGCTAGCTACAAACTAGCTTGAGGAGCATGACAAAGTTCCTAAAAATGGTGCGTTCAGGTACCATCGTAAACTTCTCGTTAAGAAGAATCTAACGATCATGGCAGTACATGCTGTAGAGTTCAGGACAAAGGTTTTTGCATTTTTTTGTTTTCTTATCTTCCCTCCGATTTTCTGAGGCCTCCCTAGCGCCCCCTGGTGGCTCCCACTATTTAAAGAAAATCTATTGATCTAAACAAGTTTTGATATAAACTTTATATAAAAATCTGTGACAGTTGCTGTTGGATAGATTTTTTTTTTTTCCTCCGGGATAAAAATAAACCAAACAAACTGACAGTAATCTTGATTTGCCTTTTTTAATCATGTTTAAATGTATCATTAATTCATCTAAAATAGTTTTGCAGATGGAACAAAAGCTCCAGTCATGTTGATGCTCCGTTCCAGCTGATAATGACGGTGTTTTGTTTGTGCCCTGGAGAACAGTGAAGAGTTCAGAGTCAAGCCTTCTGCAGGATGTTGCCTGAGCGTGTGTACCGTTTGCATACGTACCTTTATCGGCAGCCTTTACCCGCCCGCTCCACCGTCGTCGTCGTCGTCGTGCCAGTATTTGAAAAGAAGTTAATTATTCAGCTCTGTTTAACACTTCAAAGGAGGCCTCTGCATCTCCACTTCCTGAAATCCACATTGTCTCCTCCACGTGCTCGTCAGCTGTCTCATAAATTGTTGAACGCTGCTTCGCTCATGCTGCAGACTTTTCACCAGCAATTCCTGAGAGGGAAGTCTCGCCGCCATGATACGGGATAAAGGAGCTGCTTATCACCTTTAAGGCAGCTGTCGTGGTTCTTTAAGAAAAACCAACAGTTGTTTCTGAAACAAGAACCTCTCTGTTCTGATAAAGATGCTGTTTCTTAATGAGTCTTTGCGTCGTAGCAGGAGCTGTCAGGTCCTCCGTGTGGGCAGTTTTCCACGCAGCGGCTGGTCATGTTAAAGCCGGTCTTTATTATAACAGAGTCTGTCATCACCTGGTTTAATTACCTGCTGTCAACACGGAAAACCAATCATATTAGAAAATATAAGAAAATAGATGGAAATGTAATCAAACAAAAATAATAATAAACAACAATGAACATCAAGTCATTTATGTCGTTTTCAGTAACAACAATAATAAACCATTTTATTAAATAGTGTCACCTGTTGACCACTGGGATTGGCACGAGCTCCCTTGTGACCCTGCAAAGCATTGAGCCAGGGGGCCCCAACCTCTGGTCCGGGGACCTGTGCCGGTCCGTAGGTGATGTGGTATTAGGCCGCCGTGATTCAAAACATCAGGTCCTTCAGACTCTGCTGCAAACAGAATAAAGTCATGTCTGCAGATGATAAAGAGGATGAGGTTACCGTGGTGGATTAGTGGTTAAGGAGGTGGACTTGGGTCCAGAAGGTTTGAGTCCCCCAGCTGCCAAGTTACCACTGAGCCTGGCACCGTCCTGACACACTGCTTAAGCTGCCCCCCTGCTAATGGGTAAAAGAGGTCAGAGGTCACATTTGGTTGTGTGCTGTGTCACATATCCAAACAATAATTCACGTTCACATTTCAAAACATAAATCACAGTGAAGAGAAGTGACCTCATCAGTCTGAGGCCACTCCAGACCAGGCGGTGGTTGTTTTTGTTTCCTTACGTCCAGCCTGATCACTCCAGCACCTCGGCTGTAATCCTCTTTAAGTGCCGTTCTCCTCAGAGCCTCAACCTCTAAGCCCGCTCGCTCAGCCTGCTTCACGCCGCTGCTGCTAACCCTGTGTTGTTGGGTTGTTTTTTTTTTTTTTAATGATTCCGTTAGCGCAGCAGCTAATGAAGAGTGTGTGGCTAAGTTTGCTTCCCCTCTGATGGATCTGTGACGGTCCTTCCTCTCTGTTCTGTTCACTTCCATGTCCTAGCGTATAATTCACCCATTTGGACGCGGCGAGGGTTTATTACTGTTGCCCGTTCCTCCAGTGAATACCCTGTGGCTTCTTTGTGTGTGCTGCGATAATGAATGCATGTGTAATGCGCTGATGTGCGGCGTCGATTAGTCTGTGTCCAGTTTCTCATTAGTGGCAGTGGTCCTCGCTCCTCGTGCTGCGATTGGACGACCGGATCTTTTAGGTGACATTTCAGTTCACATTTCTCTCCACATTCTGTGTCGGAGCGGTGATGGTTATTTGAAGGCTGAGTGTATTGCACAGGGACATTTTCTCCTGCAGGTTTTATTGTCTGCACACACAAAGGCGGCTGTGATTAAACTGAGGAAACACTATAACACACCATGAAATAAAGCTGGCCACGAGACAGAGGTCTTGGCTGTTTGGGAAATTCTTTGTATTATCTGTTGACTCTTCAGTCGTCCGATTGAATACACTTCAACACATATCTCTCCCTAATGTCTGCCTTTGGTTCAGTTCTATAACAACAGTGTTATGTTCAGGTCAAAACAAAAACGAGTTTCGTTTCATATCTTCAGACTCAACTCCAAATCAGGACGTTGTATTTTTGTTTTATTTTATTCAGTTATCTTTCTTTTTTTAAAGCTAGAATCCCTACAAAACAGATCGCCTTAAATCCACCTTAAAAAAATTAACCTACAATTGTAGAGTTTAAAAACATTTCAGGGATCAAGTCCAAGTCCAATAGATGTAAAACGAAAAGAAATAGTTTGACGTATTCTCTCTTTTTAAAGCCAAACGTCTCTCGCTGTCTGTCTTCTTTTGGACGTAACACCTTACGTCTGATTGACCCTTTGACCCTCCAGTTTATGGGTCTACTCAATCAGCCTATACATACATTCTCCCATGGCCTTCATGATCGACCTTTAGACTTCGGAGACAATAGCACTTTGATTTGAAAGGTGAATCCTTATCTCTCCGTCTGCCTTCCTCCAGCCTTATCACCCTCATTCAGAGAACCCTCGTTTGATCCTTTTTTTTTTTTTTTTTTTCCGGTCTGTATTATCGTCTGGGGGGAGGGGCAGGGTGGGGGGAGGCATCCAACCTGACAAAATCCTCTACACGTAATCAACCTGATCAGAGACACTGATCTGTAGAGTGTGTTGTTGTGAAGTGGTTCCAGATAATGTTGAATATTAAAGCGCAGTGATTGGTTTCATCTGTTCATCACGGAGTCGCTTTAATCCAAAAGGAAAAAAAAAACACAAATATATATTAGATGTCCCGCCCTCTTGCCAACAAACACAGCTGTGATTGGCTCCTGCCCTCATTTGTTGCTCTAGTTCAGTGTTTCCCAAACTTTTTTTCTGAGGAAAGATATTTTCAAAGTCACAAACCTTGGCGACCCAAGTCAATAGACATGATTCGTAAACTCCTGGGAAACATGATGCGAGACCTGAGGGTCGCGACCCAGCCTTTGGGAAACAATGCTCTAGTTTATGACTGATTCATCTTCCTTTTATCTCCACGTGTCTGTCTATTTAGTTTTTATTCTTAGAAACGTTGGTCGTTGACTCAGTCCAAGTTGAAGATCTTATAATTTCGTCTTCATTTCAAAATGAGCCGCTCATTAATGAAAGATAAACATGTACGTAGTTCCAGCAGCTTCCTCGTCTGACTTGCTGCAGTAAACACATCCTTGACATCAGGACAGGACGGCAGGAGGTCGGGTTTTTTTTTCACCTGCAGCCTTTTGAACGGAGACGTTTGATTAAGGAAATGTGACATGAAGCTTTTCTCCAGATGAACTGTTTCAGCTGTGATGAAATGGAATGAAATGAAATTCTCTGACTGAACTCCACTGGCTCTTTACCCTCGTGTTCTCCTACATGAGGTTTCTGCTGTCATCACTAAGGACACGACAAGACGTCGTGAATTAGCTGGCTTCTGTTTTCTCAAAACTGAAAGAATAATTTTCAAAAGAATTAAAAGAAAATACTCAAAGTCATAAGTGTAAATATAAATAAAAGAACGCGTCAACTCTCTCGGTTTTTTCTTTTCCACAAACTGAAGTGTAATATTTTTGACTGGCCTAATCTGATTTGTCATGTCGATGCTCCACCTCATCTGTGAAGTACACACAGATCTTCAGCTGACGCATCTGTCTGGAAATAAATAGGATTAAATAAAGCTGCTGCTGCACTTATTCCCTGATAATGTGCTTTAATTTGTGGCTCCCGTCGTCGTCTGTTTCTCCTCCTCCGCTGCTTCTCTTCTGTCTCTCTTTGGCATCGACGCTGTCATTATTAATACTTCAAAGTAATTCAAAAATACCTTCCCTACGTGCAGGAAGCCCGGAAACTGTCCTTCGAGACGCAGAACGCGGGCGTGTTGTTTCGTAGGTAAACCGCGACCTGAGTACTACAACAGCTACTGCATTATGGATTCACGCAATTACCGTAGGGCCGTTCTCAACAATGCGTCTAACCAGCAGG
>NC_024315.1:2170360-2181298 GCF_000523025.1 Cynoglossus semilaevis | reverse complement strand
ACGGCCTTTGATTTAAACACATGCTGCAGGCGCACCGTATGATGTATAATCACTGAAAATTGGTCTCATTATCATTAAGTAAATGAAAAGTACGACCTTGAATTGAACCTCCCCCTTCAACAACAGCGGTGGAGTTTTCTCTTATAAACACTGCAGTTGTCTGTTGAGCTGATGTCGCCTTTCACATGTAAATGTTCAGTGAAACGTGACTGGACTTCATTCATTCATTCACTCATTCATTCTTTACATGTACAAAAATAAATATATAAATAGTAAATCTTTGCAGAGTGGCACATTCTTTACATGTACAAAAATAAATATCTTTGCAGAGTGGCAGATATTAGATTATATGATACACACTTTTTGTTAATGTGTAAAGTAAATGTAGGAAAATATTCTTATTTCATTTTAGAGATGATGTGTTAAGTGTAATGTTCATCCATCCATCCATCTATCCATCTATCCATCCATCCATCCATCCATCCATCCAACCATCCATGTCCGTCAGTTCAATCTCCACTGGTGACTTTTCTCCATCCTGGTGTTTGGATTTTCTCTACAGTTCAGTCCCACAGTCCAAAAACAAACCGACTTCATTCACTGTTGACCACAGTGACTCTTCGTGTGAGAGCTTGTTTGTATTTACTGTAAATGTGGCCCTATGGTAAAAAAAACAGTGACCTGGACAACTGGTTTTGTTCAAATTGACTTTTGTTTCATTTGTTGTAGCAGAAACCAGAAAAATAAATACTGTTACTTCGACTCCAGGTTATTGTACTGCGTGGTACGTTACACCACAGTACACAGTGTACTGTACAATCTATAGATGAATGTTCTCATTAACCTTCGATGAGTCTTCTCCACAATCGTGTCCACGAGGAATCGATGTTTTTTTTATTACGTACGCCTTCACTACACACATAAAAAATAGGTGACATTTTATTTTTTTGATGAGGTGAGAGAATTTCAACCACAGCTTGTAACGAAGTCTGTGTTCACCTGTAGGATGCAGGACCTGAAGGAGCTGGGGGAGCTGTCCCCTCACTGGGACAACCTAAGGAAGGAGGTGATGACCAGATACGGAGGAGTCATCAGCTCCTACCAGGAGACGCTGGCTGAAATGGACAAGACTTCAGGTACGACTCCATCTGTTCTCTGTGTTGCTGACTGTGGTCGCTGACTTGTTGCTATAGAAACAGCTAGCACTTTACCTTTAAAGAGGGAGCCCCGCTGTATATGTCTGTATCTTATTACACACAATAACAAATGAATTCATTTTGAATAAAAAAAAACGGTTTTGTTATTCTACTCTAATGCGTTGTTTTAGCTGCAGTACCACCGATGGCCAATAGGAGCTGGCTCAAAATTCCAAATTTTGCCAATAGGAGCTGGCTCAAAATTCCTATATACTTGTGTGCTGTGATGGTTCATCCACATATATATACATACATATATATACTGTGATGGTCCATCCAAAAATAAATATAAATATTATATTATATAAATATAATATATGTCAATGTTACTTTAAGAAACACTAATAAATAAATAATAAATAATAAATATATGTCAAAGTTACTTTAGAAACACTAATGTAAGGAGATTGTACTCTGAAAGTACATGGGTCACATGATCAGAGCAACATCTCAGAAAAAGAACTAGTTTACGTTTCTCTGTGGTTTTGAACATTACTTCACAAAGTTAGCCCATGTGTACTGGTCCATTTGTAATACTCCCAGTTCCAGGTACTTTGTTTCACTCTTGGTCGGCCGACTCTTTGCTCCAAAATCTCATCACGATGATTGTTTCTCATATGTTATTATCCAAAATAATGGGCGTGTCTGCTCCTGCAGCTGTTTCTATCAATGTGTCTAACTAACCTTCCCATAATTGAAAATCAGCAACATGATTGGTTTGTCGTAGCGTTAGAATGTGTTTGAAGAACTGGTCGGAACATTCCGCAACGATGCTCCAAACAAAGGTAGCGTTAGAATGTGTTTGAAGAACTGATCGGAACATTCCGCAGCGATGCTCCAAACAAACAAACAAACAAACAAAAAACACTCCTACTTTGTTACCACTTCAACCTTAGCCTGCAGTGAAGACAGCAACGTCCACATCTTATATATAATCTATTATCACAGCGCTGATATTTGTCCAAACGTTAATGGATTGATCGGTTCTAATATTGATAATTGTGGACTCCCAGGTCATTATTGGAACCAAATCGGTTCTTATGTTCCAGGATCAGACTTTAGGGTGACTCTTGTTCCTCTGTGTTAATCCTGGGCTCCGTAATCTGCACCTGTTCAGAGGTCATGTGACTCAGTGTGGCAGCAGAGGTCATTTGAGTTCAGATTTAATGAAGTCAAGTGCAGTGACTTTAATCCACGCTGTTACGTCTGGATCATTGTTGACAAATCAAACCCCTCTAAATCCCGACACAGAGAGAGAATCTCTGAAGTTCTGCGTGAGTCTCTGTCGATGTTAAGATTCGTCAGAGACTGATTCATGTTCCTGCTGCTTGTCAGAGAGTTCCAGAACCATTTGTGTTCTGTTTAGGTAAACACTTCGTACGCAACGTTAAAACGGTATAAATCTTAGGTAATGTTCCAGTAAATGGGACTCTCACGTCTCATTTACAATCCTACAGCTTTACACTCACTATGTAAATGTTTTTGTACATTGTTTCTTAAAGGTGTAGGTCATAAATTTGCTGCGTGGAGCGCCAACGTGAGGAAGGAGGAGTTGATGCGGTCAGGAAATTTAACAAGAAAACATTTCTTGTTATACATGAAAATTATTTACTATTATTATTATTATTATTATTATTATCATTGTGTTAATAGTTAAATGAACCTCTTTTACAGGGTATAAAAATTTTACTCTTTTTAATGTATGTTAGTTCATAGATCAGGTTGAATATCACATTTTTGAGACTTTTCTTTTTTAGTTCTTGTTATATTTAATAAGATGAAGATGAAGGTGAACCAACGTGGTGAGATTACAGTTTGTTCCTGTTCGTTTTCCCATCCGTCTTAGTGAGTTGAAGGAGGTTCTCGTCCCGTCGGCCTCAGAGGGAACAGATCTGACGACAGGAGAAAATGGATTCGATGATGTTGGTCTTTATTATCGTTCTTGACAGAAACCTCGCGTGGCCTTAATGTCTCGATAAACACACAGGCTTCAACCGAACTAATTCACCTCATTAATCATGAGCTGTATTACCTTAGCACGATGACAGGCGCAAACAAGTCACCGCTGATGAATTATCGACACCTGATGCGACCGACGGCCGAGACTGAAATATGTTCAACTCACCTCCACGACATTGAATGTCAGATTTGTGATTATTTCGGAGGTTGACGTGCTGTATGTTGCACACAAGTACAAAGAAAGAGTAGTATCACAGTACATTGTGTTCAGTTCCCGTGCTCTATCCATTTTTAATGATGAGCTGTACTCAGCAAGTACTTGAGACGCTCTAATAATTGTTCGCTCTTCATGAATTAATTATCTGTACATCCGCTGAGTACAGACAGCAAATTAAAGCACAAACAGAATCTGTTTGTTGCACTTTCATGGTTTTCTGCACTTTTGCACTTTGCACATTTTTACGGCGTGTCTTCAGCGGCTAATTCTACTGCCAACTTTGTTTTTCTGTCCCAGTAATATCCGGAAAAATCTTTTCAGGTTTAGGTTCATTTTGAGGAGTATTGATTTGTCTTATTAATTATGACTAATTAGCATCCAGATTAGTCCTACAATAATGTTCCATTTAACTCATCACGGATCGAATTATTATATAAACATTTTTAAAACAGCTTCTGTCCCTTTTACTTCTGTTTTTCTTTGTGAATATTTAAAAAAAAAAACTCTTAAATGATTTAACGGCTCAGAACGAGACGAATTTGTTTAACTTGTTAAACCATGAAAGTTTTCAAAATCAATCTTTATCTCCTCTAAAAGTTCAGCGAGGCAAAAAAAATTACAGAACTTATTTGTGCAATTAGAGCTTGAATATTCACATCAAATATCAGACAACAAACTGAAGCTGAACGGCCACAGTGGAGCGTAGCATGAGTTAGCATGTGCAGCCTCAATTAAACCAAGAGCGTAAAACATAAATGGACAATATATTGCCCGGACAAACAATTTGTTAATACAGTTTATGTAACGATTACAGACGTAAACTGAATGTGTCCAATAAAGGACCAATGCATGTTGCGCCACACTTGAAATGATATTTTTAGAAATAGAAGTATATGTACATATATGTGTGTGTATATGTGTATATATATATATAAATATATATACCATATACCTGTGTATACCACCTGTGTGTATATACCTATATGAACATATATTTCTATATATGTGTCTGTTTTATGTGTCTGTTTTTAGATATAGAAATACATGTACATATATGTATGTGGGTATATGTACAGTATATATGTATATACTGTATATATAAGTGTATATATATAACTTTATATGTATGTATATGTATATGTATACCTATATCTACATATATTTCTATATATGTGTCTGTTTTATGTGTCTGTTTTTAGATATAGAAATACATGTACATATATGTATGTGGGTATATGTACAGTATATATGTATATACTGTATATATAAGTGTATATATATAACTTTATATGTATGTATATGTATATGTATACCTATATCTACATATATTTCTATATATGTGTCTGTGTGTGTACATACATATATATGTATATATGTGAAGTAGTCAAACGTGTACCAAACAAATGGTAAAGAGAAAACAAAGGACGCAAATGATTAAAAGTGGAGATGCTGACCAGATAGCGGTCAGTACTCCTGGCATCTGGCCCGTCTGTCACGCAGCCAGCCCACCTGGGCAGACAGATGGGAATCTGATACGGCTAATTCATCTAACCTACAACAGTCACTTGCTCGATTAGCCTCGTCCCCAGGGCAGCGCTGCCTGCAGTGAGACCCCGGTGAGCGGTGACGGCAGCTGAGCCACTGATTGGAATATTAACCTTTAGTAACCGCTCGTCTGGGTGAACTGAGGAGACCTGTTTAGTTCAGTGTCAAAAGACTGTTTTCAGCTGGTAACTAAGACCGATGGTCCTTGAATGCAGCACCACTGAACTGCAGATGGAGCTGCTGACCTTTTCACCTTTTGGGTATATGGGTACTGAATTTTTTTTTTTTTTTGGTTGTAGTAGTTTTAGTTTTGTTGCTACCTGATTTCATAAACAGTACAGACTTTAAAGAGTTGAACTAACATTAGATTTAACTCGTCTTTACCTGCAGAGTTGAGAGTCACAGCACTAGTACATTCACATTTGTGGAACACATTCAGAAATTAGGAGGGAAAAAAAAAACCCTGGATGTACTGAATATTACGTTTTTCAAACGTCATCCAATTCAATTAGCGCTAAGTTGGCGTTTTAAAAAAAAAAAAAAACGCCCCGTCAGTCATTTTCAGCCACATCATGTTTTAATTCAGAGCTGAGTTTTATCAGTTTTTGAGGCTTTACGTTTTAGCTGGAGCGCTTCAGCGTGTTCAGCAGTATATCCAGGGAAGCATATGCAGGTGGAGTGGAGGTTTTTTCATCTTCGACCACACTGCTAAATTGGTTTGGAGTCTGCTCTGGGTATCTCCCCCTTTAAGCTCTCTCTCTCTCCCTCTCTCTCTCTCTCTCTCTCTCCCTCCCTCTATTTATCTACATAGCTTAGCTTCACCCCAACTATTTAAGCGTCAAAAACTAATTAGTGTGGATGTACTGTAGTGTACCTTGTTCTTTGTCTTCCTGGTATTCTGTTGGAGTTAAATGTTAGCGCCCACCTCTGGTTCTCGCTTTTACTTCACTGCAAACCTTTCAGCCAATAATCCTCCTTAATGAACCACAACAATTACATTTATATTTTTCCTTTTATTTTTATTCGACATTCAGTGAATTAATATATAATCAATGGCTTTGTTAATATTATAGAATTTGACTGATGCCAAAACTCAGTCAGGTTGGGAGAACAGCTCCAGGTCACCTCAGGTCACGATCCAGAATTTATGATCAGACTCAGGTCCGGTCTTTGACTCAGTCACTGTACTGTGGTGCTCTCTGTTGTTTTGAATATCTGGTTTGGACAGATGTAATTGTAAATCCTCAGTATTTATCACAAACACTGTTTTGACTGTTAGCTAACAGAGACTTGAGAACACTCACCAGCTCCCTGCGGGCCGTGACCTTCAGAGTTGGCTGTAACTCAGTAACTTTTTTTTTTTTTTGCTTCAATATTTTTACCCATTCATTCCAAGAACTGAAGCAGGAAGTCCTGTTCAATCAGATGTGAGAGGTAATGTTTTTCTGACAGTAATGGTCTAATAATAAACTGCAACAGGAAGTAATGACATTTTAGCAGCAGTGTTTACCCCAGAATTCGACTTAATAATGTATCGTTTTACTGGAGACGTTCTAATAATTTAAGGACTTGGTTGAAGGACTTGAAGAGTCCTCACAGTTTAACTCTGAGGTGGGAGTAAACTGCTGCGGAGCTGCTCCACTGCTCCACTGCTCCTGGATCATGGAGACCAGCGAGGGTGGAAGGAACAATGGGGAAGGGATGAAATTAGGAGGTTAAAAAAAAAAAAAAAAAACTCCAGCAGTCAGCAGCAGTGAGCCGGATCCTGGTCACGAGTTTCTGTTGGAGTTAAGTCTTCTGAATAAACTGGAAGAGTCCAGGCCTGAAAAGAAAACATCAAATCAGAGCGAGCTTGGGAGATCTGGCGAAAATTAATGGACTGGAATTTCTCGTGTAACTCGCCTGAAACTGTGAAATGTTCTCCTACCTCAGGGATTCTGACAATTCATCTCTAAATGCGTTCTAATCAGAGATTATTGTGCATGAAATGGATCTTCGTGTCCCCACAGTGAGGGAAAAACTGCTGTGCTGCTGATTTTTAAAAACATTTAACTGTTGCAGTGATAAATCTGCCCTGTAGGAGGTCTGGCTGCGATGCCAGCTAGCCTTCAAAAATCCCAGGGTGCAATGCGTCAGAAGGAGTGTCTGACCTAAAAATGGTGACCCCCAAACTGACCTTTGACTGAAGGGAAATAAATGTTAAATCTGTAAATCTTAATAGATGAAAGGCCAGTATCTACACAAAGACTGGAACAAAAGGGAACGGTGCATTCAGGGACACAGGGAGAGAAATTTAAAAAGTACTTACTGTGTCAAACATATATATATGTTTTGACGTTTACGTTTCATATACGATAAGGAGAACACTTTTCCTTCTTCTTTACAGTAGAGGTCACACTGGGGTCAAATGTACAGACAGTACACGAGCAGCCAATCAAAGCCGTCGACTGATTAACATATTTGAATTTGATTACCGTTAACACATTAAGTGAAACACTTACAGATATTACACAGACGTTAAAATGAACAAATGTAATTATGCCGACATCATTACCACACCAGCGTGGTCTAATACGGTCATTACGTAAAAACTGGTTCAACCTTTGAATCCTGGTTCAGGAGCTGGAGCTTAAACTGGAACGACATTTTATTAGATATGGTTTGTGAAAGTATAAATATACTCTATGTGACTTTTAGTATTTTAATATTTAATATATTTAAATACTGAGTAAGTTACTTGAATGTAATTTTAAAAATTCAGTTTTGTCTTTAATGTCAAGCTCCAAAAGATTTGTAAGGATGTGGCGGCCATGTTTTATTACAAAATAATAAGGCATATATGAGTGCATGTATGTGTGTGCTAACGCAGGATATGGTGCATTCAGGTACCATCATAAACTTTAAAAAATCTGATCATTACAGCAGTTTGTTTGTTTTATGTTTCAGGACAAACCGTTAAAAAACCCATTTAAGAAAAAATAATTATTCGAATTTCTTCTTCTTCCCTGAGGTCCCACAGGGGGGCGCCGCCCCCACTTTGAAAACCACTGATTTCTTCTTCTATGTACACTGGATATCTAATGTCCCGTTCAACAGTGTTTCTCCTCGTCAGGGTCCAGTCTCAGCTGGACGTTCTCTCTCTCCTCTTGTTCTACTCGTGTCAAAACCAACATATCTGTCCTGACGTCGTTAAGTTTGCTAATAACTCGGTAATCATTCGTCTCCCGAGCGAGTCCGACACCAGACCCGGCTCAGTCATGGATGACTTTATTATCTGCGCCGGGTCACCTTTTCTTTTCCCGACTGTGTGAGGGAATAAAAAAAGAGCTGACGTTAGGTTTTAACTAAAAGTCCTGTGGCCTCGTCTGCTCTGGTCATTAATGGTCAGACAGTGGAGGTTGTACATAAATATAAAAACCTTGGCCCTTCATCTCAAACGTCAGAGTTTTTGACGATGGTCAGACTTTTATGAAAATGTTCTCAGTAAAGGGTTTGAGTCATCGTCCATTTGTAAAGGGTTCGTCCTCGTTTTTATAAAGTGAGGTCCGTGTTCAGTACATCTGTCAAATCAACGCCGCCCATTTGAATGCCATACTGTCATAAAGGCCAATGACATTTGGACCTGTCTCTGCTCTTAGTACTGTTTTGTAAATATTGTCCTTGTGAGTTTTAATCTTATTGAACATGCAGTAAATCAGCGGTTCCCCGACCTTTTTTGTACCAAGAACCTGTATCAGCCGTTACTGTGGACCCGAATGACCTTTGACCTGTTGTTTCGCAACATCGTCAGATTATCTTTGAATGAAAAAAGTAAAGGGATATGAATGAAGTAAATTAGTGAAACTGAAGTAAGTTTTTTCACTGTGTCCAAGTGCGGCCCGGTATCAAATGACCCACGGACCAGCACTGGTCCCCGGACCAGGGCTTGGGGACCCTGCGGTGCATAATGTAACGTTCTAATATTTGTAAGCAGTGGATGAAGATGCAGAAAATTACAAACAAATTGTTTCCACCTCAAACTAGGTGAATGAAAAACCTCCAGCTGAAGACTGGGTTGTAATTTACTTTGATTGAAATGATTTGTTTGTCGCTGCTGCTTTCAAACTGATTGCTCCTGGTTGTAAAATCCCGGTTAGGTGTTAAGATTTCTGAAGTCGTGTAAGCAGCCGCTCACTGGAGCCAAGAAACATTTGGATGAATTTTCTTGAACATTGTTTTTCACCATTTCAGATTGAAACTGAAAGCAATTAGGCAGCGCCAACCCTCCAGACCACGGTTACTGAGTAATGACTGCACTTCATTCACCCTCCCAGTTAATCAGATATTAATTAGGTGCTATTGTATTTCCTGTATGTCAGTGACTGGTTCAGTCAGAGATCTGGAGTCAGCTGCACACAACGGTTTGGTTTTTTTCTTTTCCTTCTGGAGAATTCCAAACTTTTTTTTGTGTTTAATGATTGTGAACATATTCTCTCTCTCTCTGTGTGTGTCTCTCTCTCTCCCTCTCTTTTCTTCTTCTTCTTCTAAATAACCAAATTAACAGGCAGTACAGACGCTCCTGAACACCAAACGGTCAAACAGAGACCTCAGTGTCTTCCTCTGAGTTCTGTTCTTTTATGACTGTGTGACAAACTCTCACCTCTGCCGTTACAGGTCGCTCATTTAAGCCGAGCTGCTGCAAAGCCCAGAAATCCCTGGAGTTCATCCCAATAAACCTGCACACCCAGAGGATGAGAGTGACCTGCCCCAGGAAAACAGGTATTACACCACCCACCCACCCACGACCGTGTGTCTGAGACACAATGATACACTTTACATTTTTACAGACTCAGGAGTTAACAGTTTGAATTGAGTTGGTCGGCCGCTGCAGCCGTTGTTAGTCTTCAGCCCAGGGCGGTGTCACCGGGGCTGAAGGTGAGGCTTCAGTCCGCCTGGTAGAGTTGGACACAACGTTAATGACGTCCCTCGTCTCCTCCACCGAGGACCTCTGGCTGACGGAGGACGTTAGAAACCTGGAACTGTCTCAGTGTGATGTGGCTGCCTCACGAAAAAAGTAGTCCCCCCAAAAAATCAGTCTTTTCTTAGTAAGGACATATATATAATATAATATATAAAATATATATAAAAAAAAATATAAAACCTTTAAAGTAAAGAGGAAAACAGCAGTAATGAACTTCACTAAAAAGAGATTATAACGAATATCTACAAACTAATAAGGTCTGGTTTCTCTCTTTTGTTAACGGTATAATATGTGAAGTTACTCACACAGAGAGTGGGTGAAAACAGTTTAAAGATTCAGAGGTTGACTACGGAGGTTTTCGGGATCAAAAACAAGACAAGTTTTGTTCCAATTCTAAAATAAAGCAGTAAAAAAAGTGAGTAACTCATCAAAAACAGATTAATATAAATAGAATGTCGAGCGACATTTACCTCTGAGTCGGGAAATTTAATTATTTAAAATCAAGGTTTTTAATACAAATAAAAACAAAACACACGTGCAGTGAGTTTTTTGTTCATTTTTAAAGAATTGTTTATAAAAATAGAGAACAAATGTTCCTTGGGTTTATTAATAGGACACAACAGCTGTTTGCTGCTCATTGCTGCGGCAGTTTTTATCATAACGATACAGAGCGTTTATAAAAACATATTTGTTCTTTTCAGTGCAGTTCAAGGTCCAGAGAAATATCTTTAACGTTTAACAAATGATTAAACTGAAATATTCATGAAGCCCTGTGTCTTCAGTACAGCAGCTCTGTTGTCCGTTTTTGCAGCAAACATTCACTTTCACTTCGTTTGTCGATCACACAGTAAAGAAAGAAATGATGAAGAGTTACTTTGGCCTTAAAATATTATTCTTTTAGTTTTTCCTAAAAAAAAAAACGTTCTTTTTTTTTCCTTCCTCTTAATGACAAACTACAAACAGCGTAGACCATAGACCTTAGCCCGTAGACTGTGGACCGTAGACCGTA
Organism: Cynoglossus semilaevis; assembly: GCF_000523025.1. NCBI lineage: Eukaryota > Metazoa > Chordata > Actinopteri > Pleuronectiformes > Cynoglossidae > Cynoglossus > Cynoglossus semilaevis. Next base: position 2,170,412 of record NC_024315.1, on the reverse strand, counting down.
GACTATAGACCGTAGACTGTAGACTGTAGACCGTAGACTGTAGACTGTAGAC
>NC_024315.1:2165319-2169587 GCF_000523025.1 Cynoglossus semilaevis | reverse complement strand
CGTCCCGTCAACACTTCACTGCTTTACTGATTTAATTGTCCGCCTCGTTCATTACTCATTCCAAACAAGGCCCGTTGTAATCACCTCTGCGCTCACCTAGCCTTCTGTGAAGTGTTTATTTACTTCTGACACTGCCGTGACATTGGCCGTCCTTCTGGCTCAGAACGAGGCCACGGCTACAACGGGATCAAAACTAGGTGAGGGAGGGAAAGGCACAATGTTATTGGTCATATCTGAAAGCATGGATAAGAGGAGAGAGCAGAGTAAACGTTACACACACACACACGCACACGCGTGTCAGCCGCTGCTGTGGAATAGCAGCTTCCACTTCACGTCTTTAAAGGAATAAAGAGCCTTGAATGAACAGTAGCCGCGGTGTTTGGATTTACACTGAGTCGGTGGTTGGACGTTTCAGGTGAGGCGTTCACAGACACGTCAAGAACAAGAGGGTTTTAGCATACTTCCGAAACCAACAAATGCAAATAATGGTTACATTTTTCCATGTTAACAATACGAACAGGTGTGAACACAGCCAGTTCATCATGATTAATCGTGATTTTGACCCTTGTTTACTGGTAGCTGGCCAAAAATCAGGATGAATGAATAATGACACATCATCTGCATAAAAACTAAAGGTTGTTTTTAAACCATCTTAACTGGACTGGCTTCAGAGCAAGTTAAAAAAAAAAGTGCCATCTTAACTGGACTGGCTTCAGAGCAGGTCCAATAAAATAGTGTTTTTTTTTTATGGTACAAATGCGTAGCAAATGAAAGAAATTAAAAGTTAACTTAACTTTGACAAGATGATCCTCTTATTAAATGTCTTCTGTCTTCCCCTTTTTGTCCTTTTCTTCTTCCAGACACGTTCTATGACATCGTTACCGTCGGTGCTCCCGCTGCTCACTACCAGGGCTTTAAGTGCGGCGGCCTGCAGCGTCTCCTCAGCAGATATGAAGCGGAGAAGAAAAGGTAGGAAGCCCAAACTTCACGGTATGCAGGTGTGGTGTCTAACAGCGGTGGAAAATCTGATGTGAGACACACGCGCGGAGATGGAAACAGCCTCGTATTGACAAAAGAAATGATAGGGACAGACAAATCTGTGCCTGGCCCACGGACGGATTTTACAAGCTTCAAATTGTGCACACAGCCGAGCTGTGCTGAATTTAGAATCGAGCCACATCCAGTCTGACGCCTCTGTTTATTATTTTGAACGTAACTCTGCAACCACAGCCTTGAGAAGATGCAGCTCTGTCCAGTACTGGTCAAGAGTGTGTCGTCCAGTGGATCACAGCTAGTGACCTGTGCTGATCTTTTCTTCTGTGCTGATCTTTTCTTCTGTGTTGATCTTTTCTTCTGTGCTGATCTTTTCTTCTGTACCTGAAGTCCGTTTCCTTCAGGTCTGGCTCAGATGTTTTTTCTTCTGCTTCTAAAAAATGAGGAAAAGTATATGTCACAGGAGTTCAGTCCGTGGTCACTTGAGTGATGCCGAACGAAATGAAGGTTGATTTTTTTTTTTTTCCCAGAGCTCCCTATAGAGTGCAAAGTCATTACAGAGCACGCCAGATCCAATTAGTTACAGAGTTTCAGCTCAAACGTGGGCAGGATGGAGTGAGGTGAGGTGAGAGAGAAAAGTGGATAAATGATGGACGTATGCGCTATTAATAGAGCACAAAGAAGGAGTCCTCAGTCTGAAGAGTAGAAGTGAAGGTGGTCAGCTTCCTCTGCCCGTGTTGGAACATACTCTGTCGATTTAAAATGGTATCGTCGAAAAGTAAAGATTAGACTCGAGAACGAGTCCACGAGGGACAGAGTGCTTTTAACTTCATATTTGACTCCATTAATCACTCACTGTAGTTAAAAAAAAAAAAAAAATTCTAATTTTACGCCTCAGTAGCCGTGTCTTTGCTGAGCCTTATCCATGTTTGACCTGAAATACAGTCTCTTGACAGCCATCGTCACAAAACTGGGAAGATCAGGCCGCGGGGATTAAAAGTGTGCGTTTGCTTTAAATCCAACAGTTTGCCGTGATTTGATTTCATCGTACAGACACACGACATACGTGTGTGTGTGTGCAAATATTTAACCACGGAGAAACGGTGGAAACGAGCGAGGTTCTGACGCACAGCTGCGTATTCCACGATTCAAGAGGAGATTCCTCGTGATTTGATTTCATCGTACAGACACACGACATACGTGTGTGTGTGTGCAAATATTTAACCACGGAGAAACGGTGGAAACGAGCGAGGTTCTGACGCACAGCTGCGTATTCCACGATTCAAGAGGAGATTCCTGTGCGTTCAGACACATTCCTACCTCCCACCGTCTGCCCTACAGGAGCCGCCCACTGTAATCACATTTGTTTAAAAAAAAAGGGAACAATGCACATCATACCACACCCGGCTGTTCAATGGGACATTAATTCATCAAAGAGAAGATGGAAAGAAGTTGAAGGGAAGAAAGGGGAGAGAAAAAAACGAAGCTCAGAGGTGTTACCAGGAGGGCAATAAAAGAGCTATCCGTCTTTGTTCCCCAGACACTGGGAGAAAGAGGAAGGAGGGTTCCTTCCAGATCCATTAGAAACCTGCATTTGCCAAACTTGGCAAAGACCACAGTCTGCGATGTAGTTTGTCTCTCCAGAGCGGCCGGCAAAGAGGTTAATCAATATCTGCACTTAGCATTCCTCCAGATACCCTGCACATGTACACACCGGGCCGCAGCGTTTATCTTCCATTAATGCACGGCGTTCCACGTAAATGACTTTTTTTTAAAAAAGTCACTGGATTTGTATCCTTTTTTAATTGAACCCTATAGACACCACTGTGTATTTGCTGAGGTGGCCTTAATCTTTCATTAACAGCGCCCCCTGTTGAATTATTCAGCTGATCTGCATATTAACGACGCAATGCATGTTGGGCTGGAATTTTTTTTTTTTTTGGAACTGAAGCGTTGTGTGTGGTCGTCGATGACCGCGTTGAGCAGCGGTAGAGTCCGTCCAGTGGATCCTCCATCTGAATGACCCAGTGAGTGGGTCAAAGTACGCTGCTCACATTTAATAGCGCCCCCTGGGGGTTCTGTGTGACTAACAGCCTGTGGTCCAACACCGGCTCCCACTCGGTTCTTGGGCGTAGTGTGAGCAGAGAGAGGCCAGACGTCGGCACTGACTGGGAGTCCGTGTTAACGACAGCAGCTTGTTATTCTCCACCTGCTTCTGGTTCATTGGATGATGCACAGGGATGCTGCCAGGAGTCCTCCCCCTTTTTTTTTTTTTTTTTTTTTTTTTTTATTTCCTGCCGGTTTGCGAATCTCTGAGGCAACACTGGCTGCTGCTTGACTGAGGAGTGACTTGTGGTCGGGCTTTAGATCAGCACGTCTCTGAAGCAAACTTTATATTTGTCGCATGGTCACGCTTCAGTGGCCTGGTGTTAAAAAAAAAAAAAAAAGTTGGTGAGAGTGTTCTTTTTGAATCAGCACTGCTGCAGGCTCCTCTGCTGACGCCGCCGTGGTTCACTCCTGCTGGCAGTCAGCAGCAGCACCAGGCTGTTCGTTAACATTCACTCCTGTATTAATTACCCAAGCGCTGGGGTAGGAGTTGCCTTAATAATACCACCCAGAGATAATGTCTCCAGCAGTAGTGTCCTCAGCCGTTGATATTTCTACAGCAGGGAAAAAGGAAATCCAGGACAAACAGGAAGCTATAGTGATCTGAAAATAAAGGAAGGATGGAGGAAAAAACCAGCAGCTTTATTTGTCATGGTGTATTAGGGGTGTAATGGTACAGAGAAGCCACGGTTGGGTTCGTACCTCGGCACTGACGTCACAGTTTTCAGTACAGAATGAAAAATGTGGAAAAACGTCTTTTTTTTTTTTTTTCTGTTCTTTATTACCAAACTTCCGTACAAGTTTACACACAAGCTGTTTACAAAACGCTTCAACCCAAAATGTTATGGTAAATATTTAGTTTGTCAAATAAATTAAAAATAATAACAAAACAAAAAAAATGTTGAAAGATATATATGTGAGAAGCAAATAAAGTCCTAAGTGCAGCTTCCCTCCCAGCCCTCACAGTTCACAGTTCTGTTCTCTCTGCCTCCCTCTGCTCCTCCGTCTGATGCATGCTCCTCATATATGGATTATGAACTGTATTACCGGCGGGAGAGTCAATTTAGACTTAACAACTGCAACTTGTTTTCTTCTCCCGATTCAACATCCCTCTCCACTGCTACTGTAGTTTACTGAAACAGCAGACGAGGGAGAGAGAGAGAGAGATC
>NC_024315.1:2159593-2165196 GCF_000523025.1 Cynoglossus semilaevis | reverse complement strand
TGCTTATATAGGTTTACACCACGTGTCAAACTCAAGGCCCGGGGACCAAATGCGGCCCGGCAAGTTTTTTTGAATGGCCCATAGGAGCTTAAAAAGCATTTAATAAAGTCCAGGCAGCAGAGTTTCTCAACCTGAAAAGACCAGAAATGAGTTTAACACAGCTGCTTTACACTTAGCAGAAAATGTGTTCAGTACGCAGTTGTACTTGTTTCGTCTGCCGTTACCACCATCATCTCTGTTTCCTCCGTACATAAAACAGGAGCAGTGGGTGAAATCTTTTGTAAGATTTGAACCGGCAGTCCTCTAATCTGATCCACAGACCGCCCCGTGTGGTAAAATGTCGTCATCATTTTACGGATCAAAGTGCAGGTGCAGGAGCACGGTCATCAACAGAACACATACATGTATCGTGTCGAAGTAATGGTGCCATTCTTCTGGGTTTTTATGGCCAGAGGTACAGAGTACACTCAGGGCACAAATAGAAATGGGTTGGGATTAAGAAGAATCCATTATCATACATTACAGTGAGTGTGTTGGTGTGCGGCAGCAATTCTTTCTAAAAGCATCGCTCTCTCAACAATGATGTACTGACATCATGTAATGGAGCCTGTAAGAGCTGCACCTAAGAAGAAAATAATACCCTCCTGAATGAGCTGCAAGTGCAAATATAGTGTCTGACCAAATATGCCTCCGAGGCCAGATAAATGGAAGTATTGCCCCTGGAAACTTGGGAAATCTAGTGCAGCTCATTGTTTTTATTTTGAAATCCCGGCGAGGGCCTGCATTCAATTAACTCACCTGCAGTACATCACAAATATCACAGCTGCCACGGCCTTCATATGTTTGTGCAACCTGGACAATATTGCAATATACGGTAGCACAAGGTGAGCATTAACATTAAGTTACTGATTTGATTTCCATGCATCGTCGTGTTTGTCACAGAGTCGAGGTGGAACTGGAGTCACTGCACAGATATTTAAACCGTTAAATTAAAGAATGAAATAGGTCAAGTGATAATCATATCAAAGCTAAGACTGTTAGCTAAATGTTCGAACCGTTATTTTAGGACCGATGACATTTTTATATATTAGGGATGACTCGATAAAACGATTTCATGTCCAATACCGATAATGCCACTTGGAGAGCTACCGATACCGTTATCAATCCCATACTTTCTTTTCTCCACCGTTGCAGAGGCGAAAGTCAAAGTTAAGTTGAGTGTTTGGGCTTAAGAATCAGATCAGAAGATTGATGTTTGATCCTGAAATTTTAAATACATCTCAAATATATATATATATATATATATATATACTGTACATACATGCATACGTATATAGGATCTATACATCAGGATCAGTATCGGTCTGACAATGTATTTAGTTCTTACCAATGTTATAATTACAAAAAATATATAAAAAAAATTTTATATTTTTTATATTATATTTATATTATATTTATATTATATTTTAAATATGTGTTTAAATGTGAAGGAAAGAGACAAAGGCATTCCATCTGGAGTGAGAGTTCTTCACCATCAGGTCACAGTGTTAAACTCTTAAGTAATGGTTCCATGTTGCCTCGTTGAACCAAAGCTGACTTTATGTCTTCAGCAGCCAGACAGAATAAACATGCTCTTCCCAGAGCTCCTTTAAAACAAAGTCACTGATTCAGGCAGGAGGGGTTTTATGAGCTCAGGTGTGGCTGTGACTCAGCTTTATTTCCGGCAGAAGCAGAAAAAAAAAAAACCTTCCTCCTAATTTATAATCTATCATGCATTCACAATGGATGAGTCTTAAAACACTGCCCTCGGACTTTTTAATCACTGTAGCATTCTTAAACAAGGAGAGAAGAAAAAAAAACACTCTGTTGTTGTCGTTGTTAGTTTATGTTACACATTCTATGTTCGCCGCTTTATTTATGGCTGTAATAACACACACAGAAATCCCCAACTGCACTTGAAGTCAAGTGTAAAATGACAAACACATACTCGTGAATAAGAGTTCGCAGGCTAACATTTAACTATCGTATTTACCGGACTATAAGTAGCACTTTTTTTTTCGTTCTTTTCGGGTGGGTTTTTGACTTATACATTAAAATATATAATTTCATATATTGGTTATTTTCACACTGACAGCCCCTAGAGGGCGCTCTAGTCTTGTGTACCAATATCTGCTACTCCTGTGCGACTTTACGATTTACGTGTTTGTTATATTTACATTGATAGCCACTAGAGGGCACTGGTACGACTTATACTCCGGATCAACTTAGAGTGTGGAAAATACAATAGTTCTGCATCGAGACTTCTGAGCCGGGCCCTGCTGGACACACAGAGTTTCTACAGTATTAGCAGACCTGGATGTATTTCCGTTCTTATCCAGCTGAAGGAAAGATCAATCCTGTCCTCCAGCATCAGGTGGCAGCTCCCTGCGTTCATTATCGCCTGCATGGTCTCCCTAATGGGATTGGATTAGTCCTCATAAGTCTGCAGGGCTGATATTGAATTGTGAAAGAGTGGCCTTCGTCCAACCAGCTCCCCTTCATCTGACTGTGTGTACGTCTGTGCTTCTCCGAGATTATTCTCCCATCTGTTCTGCCCTGTTAAGCTAATGACCTTAATGGACGTCGGATGAAATATTGAGCAATGGAACGGAGGGAAACGTACGGACGTGTGAGGTGCGGTGTTGTACATGTTTTTAGGTGTGAATTCAGGTGCGGCTGAGTATTCGACACCGTCGGCCTTGCGTCTCTGTCCTTCTCTTCCATGAACTCAGCTGAGATTGTAAATGCTACATCTTCTGAGGTCTCATTAGCCACAACAACAAGGCCGAGATTTCAGCACAGTGGGCGAGTTAAAGACACGGGTCCTGACAAGTACAAGAGCTCGGTTCAGAAAACTGCAGTTATTGACACATCAGGTAATACTGTTCTCTCCCGGGTGTCGGGGGGGAGGCGTTTTTTTCATCTCCTCTCACTGTAAAATATAAAAGCATAGCAATACTCTCTCTCTCTCCCTCTCTCTTCCATATGTGGGTAATACCTTTAGGGTCTACCTCTGGGCTCTGGCCTACATACATGCTCCTGCAGCTGACTCTAAACTAGCTGGGAGGGCTGCAGATGAATGCCCGGCTGCACAATACCTCAGCAGGCGCCGCTTCTTTCAAAGTCACTGGAACTTTACCCCGGGACAGTGTCTGCTCGGAGCGATCTGCCGTCAAACCAGAAAATGACGACAAGTGTTTGTTTCTCCTCCTCAGATGAAGCAGCTCCTCTGAAATAAGGAGGAAAATTAATTATTCATTTCCAAAAAATGGGCTGAGATTTCACTGCGAGATCAATTTAACATTTCAAATAAGGAACGAGAAGAAATACCACAGGTTTAGAACCTTAAAATAAGACGTCCAGGTTTTCATCTTCTGCTGTTTTTGCTGATGAGTATGGAGTGTGTGTGTGTGGGGGAGTCAGGGGGGAGGGGGGGGGTCTGACTGTGTGTGACTATTAGTCTGTGTTTCAGTTTGACTGAATAGTTTAAAACAATTTGAGTCGAGACAAATTTGATCAGATAGATTACACACACACGCTGGTTTAGATCGGTGTGTGTGTGTGTGTGTGTTACTGGTAACGCTATACATGTGGGGACATGTATTTGAAAAATACTAATGTCCTTTGGTATTTTAAGGTTGTGAAGTTTTAGATTGGAGTTTGGCAGGATAAGGATCATGGGTGTGTGTGTGTGTGTGTGTGTCAGTGTGTGTGTGTATGATGCAGCGTAGACTCACCAGAGTAAATATTTCCATAACCGGCCGCCATGTTTGCAACCAATCAAACGGACTTTGCTTCTGTCCATTCAAATGTAATCTGCAGCAAATGGAGCTCAATTTTAGGAATTTATTTCACTACTTCCAGCCTTTGACCGTGTGCGATTTTGACATGATCCAAATTGAAAACCAGAGCTGAATTGATGTTGTTTTCTCTGTCCCAGCTTCAGCACCGCGTACCAGTGTATCTACTACTCACCAGAGCACACAGCCAAAGCCCAGGAGGTGCTGAGCTCCGTGAGCCTCCTCCAGCCTCTCATCACATCCTTAGCAGACCAGCTGCTCCAGGCTGCCCAGGAGCGCTCCTCCTCTGGACTAAAGGATGTTCTCAAGAACCTGTCTGACAAGGTGAGGTGTTTTTCACTCGTCCACCTACAAATCCTTCAACTCCACTGGGCCTTTGTTTTCCTAGGGTTGTTTTTTTTTTTCTTGTTTGGTTTTTCAGCTGAATTTTTAAAAAGTCTCACATTTTTCTCCTTGGACACATTAACAAGTTTTCAAGAGAGATTTACTCAGACTGGAATATGGTTTTGCTTTTAAATACATTTCTAAACTCAGATTCATTCTTATATATCCTAATTACTTGCGGCTGCGCCCACAAACAATCATTTGCCCGGTTGAGCTCAAATTTAGAGACCGTAAAAAAGAGAACATATTGACAACGACAGACGAAAATTGAGTGCTAAAAAAAAAAACTACCACATCACAGGAGTAAATAACTGCAATTTGGTTCCAGTCCTGATAATACTAATCCGACAGTTTGCAATTTAAACCTGTAAAATTGCCAAATTCTCCAAGTAGCTTCAGATGCTCCAAACCCAGCAGGTTGTTCTGTTACAGTTCCACGCACACGTGCACACGAGGCCCAGACCACCTCAGGAAAAAAATCATAAGTCATCGTAAAAACAGCAAACTAACACGAGCAGCACGCAGGACGTTTATGGAGCTGTTGTTTTTTTTAATCTGTGTAATTAATGAAATACATCTGGTGCTGTCAGATTGCAATCTGCTGTGGGAGAGATTGTTTTTACCACAATGGACCGCAGCCCAATCAGCCAGCTTAATTGGTACATTTGCTCTGTCACCACCGCCTCTCATCCTTGATTAGACTCGCAGGCAGCGGCCAAGTAAAAGCCCTGGTCTGGTCGGCACAGGCCGGGCCCCGCTCTGATTAAAAACTCACACTGTTTTTACTGTCAGGAATTAGATGTGTGTGTGTGTGAGAGAGAGGTTGATGTTTGCGTGAGACACTTTTTCAACTGCCGAAGCCCCAAGTCTTCAATAACATCACATGATTTATGTCAGCGTTTCCTCCTGCACATCTGCTCAGTGCCTATCAGAGAAATCATTATTTTTACACACACTCATAAACTGAGACAGACACACACAAGCATATGCGTCCTCTCAGCAGGTTCTAGGCCACTGGTTCCTAAACTTTCTCTGCTGGGGCCCCTCTTTGTCCCCCCCCCCCCCCCAACCCCTGAAAAAACCATTACACCAACACATTTTAAAGCCTGAAGGTTTGTCACATCCTTGGAACAATGTGCTGCATTAGGTTTCATTCATTCCTTCCATCCACCTGCCCCCGCTGTAATGGCACTGTGACCCCCGTAGGGGCCGCGAACCCCCACTTTAGGAACATCTGATCTAGACAGTGGCATAAAATTAGGTACTGGCCCTTTAAAAGAAAAAAAAAGAATAAACTTTTACTTCAAGGTAAGAATTGTAACTCTCTGAAGAAAATAGCTTTGATTTGACCTTGATATGAAAAGGAAAGTGGGAGGAGGA
>NC_024315.1:2150164-2159552 GCF_000523025.1 Cynoglossus semilaevis | reverse complement strand
GGCTTCAGTTAATATTTCCACTTGTACACTTTAACCTTAAAACATTCTGCAGCTCAGGCTTGACTCTGTGTGGGATGAGTGTGAATGAAGAGACTTTATTGGAGCACAACAGTCCAATAACAGAATAAGGCAGCGAGCGGAGCCGGCGCCGCAGCTTCAGGCCTTATCACGGCGCCACATGCACTCTGTCAAATATGTGAGTTCTGTGGTGAAGTATGACCCAGATTGTTTTAAACTGTTGGTCTTTGTTCTCTCATCTCAGGAAGGATTATGAATAATGCATCGTGGCACAGACTCCAAATTAACACGGAGGTCAGATAAGCACAGTTCAATTTGAATATGAATCCAAGGTTTGAAGTTTTACTGGAACTAGCATATTTCATGAGCTTCTTCTAATGGTGTTTACTTTGGCGGTTTAAATGACTGTATGGCACAGAAGGAGAAAAGTTTTTTTTTTTTTTTCTTCGGCTGCTTGTTCTTCTCCTCCTTCGACTTCTGCTCCCACGTCAGTTATCGTCAGTCGAATGATTTACGTTTTTGACTCCTGCACAGTGAGAACAATGTGGATTTGAGTGAAGCCGTCGTCTGCCTCCTCTGCTCTAATGATCATGGATGACCCCACCGCTGTGGTTATTTTTCTTAGTGTCTTAAATCTAGGAACAGATGGAGCCGTAATGGCTTTGTTCTTTAAAAAGCTGAAAGACTAAATGTGAACAATCATTTCTTCAGAGAGACAGAGAGAAAAGTCAACTCCGCTCCCTATAGGAGAAGCTTTTTGGCACCGTCTTAGAGATGCAGCCGTAGCAGTCGAGCGTGAAAACGTAGGGGAGATGAATAGGAAACAATTATCCTTGAAGTTTTGGCTCCAGAATAGCAATTGTCTTTGTTTTTGTTTATACATTAACGCTACTGTTGTATCATATTAATCAGTATAAACACGTTTTGTTTACTCTGAGCTAGAAAATTGACGAGTTACCTTTTCACAACCGAATAATCTGACAATAAATTCGAAATCGCGTTTACACGTCATGTACGTCGTCGTCACATTGACAGAGGACGAACCTCAGACACAGACCTGTGGTGACCATGTAACTCTCCGTACGTTACTAGCTTTGGCTCATGGGTAAAACACAGGGGCCACGTGTTCCATCAGCTCTCAGTGAGATGTTCTTATCTGAAGTCACTTTTTTACTTTACTAGTTTTTGCGACAGTTTCATCCTCCAGGACGGACGGCCAATCAGAGGTACAGACACACACTTTCAATTTTTCCTCAGTTTACAACGTCCTCAACATACATTGTTTTGTGGCGACGTTGCTATTTCCCATAAATGTATTAAGAATTCCGCGTTAAAACATATTTCAGATTTCTTTTTGTTGGAAAATAAAGTTCTCAGAGTCACGGACGTAGTGAAAGAGGCCGTGAAGGCGGCAGAGAGGCAGGTGACAGAGCGAGATGATGGCAGATGATCTGCAGTGGCAGCGTGGTAACCACTGTCACACAACACACACACACACACCCGTCTGTGTTGCTGTGTTGCCAAATACTGTAATTGCATCAATTTTGACAAAGAGGTTTATTGAAAGAACGTATCCACCAGAGAAACACATTCAATGGGAGGATTCTGTTATTATTCTGTAAAGCTGTCGAAATAACTGATCCAACCGTGCGCAGAGAGAGGATGAGGCACCGACTCAACATTTAACTGGACTGAATTTTCAGTCATCATAAACACTGATGTGTCCGGTTATCGTCGCAGATGAAATGGGCTCTTTCAGAAACAAAAGCCCGTCAACGACGGGGATATGGCTGGGCTGTGCACTGGCTTAGGTTGGCACCCTCCCCCCCCCCAGGTGATGCAGTCTGAACCTTTTTTCAGGAGTGATTGCATAACTTTTATAAAAACACCCACACGCCGGCTTTAACACTGTAAATATTTCATGTGTTGAGGTGAATGTAAGTGAAAAAACAAAAGAATTCCTGCAGAAAAAAAGTTTTATTTCCATGCCTTAATTCTTGTGAAACAGTTCAGTGAGTAAAGTCTGACTAATGATACAATCAGAGGAGTAAATCACCACCATGCTGACAAAGGTTCTCGTGTACCAGAACAGAACTGACCCGGGGAACTTTTCCACCGTTATCTCCTCTTTCTGCTGACAGCACCATATTCAAACCTTCAAGCAATTTTAACAGATTCGTGCTCTCCTCAGTCCACATCAGGGAGGTAGGCGTTGGTATGATAAATACACGTAGGCTCCCTTTAATGGAGGCTCGGCCCTTGCAGTTTGTTAGGCTGGATTTTGCAGCAGTAATAGAATTGCTTATTGCGGCACTAACTCAATTACTCTGGAGAGCCCTTATCATTTTTTATGCGGCGTCGGCAGCGAGCGCTAAGGCTCCTCGGCAGCAGGATCATCATCAAGCTCCCATTCGCTGGTGAATTTGGACTCAAAGGAGGTGCGCTTCTGGAGGAGCGGGCTGAAGGAGGAGTAATTGAATTGTTTGTTGTTTGTTGTGGCTGCTTTTGTTGCTGGCTGAATGTACTGCGATAATAGAGAGAAGCTACTTCATGTAGGAGTGTGTTGGTTTTTCTCGTCTTTTTTTTTTTTCCACTTTCCCTGTAAATAGACGCCGCTCCTCAGCTCACTCTGGAGCTCGGTGTTGTCTTCCAACCACTTCCTCTGAGAACATCACTTTCTCCTGCAGCCCGCGCCCCTCCCGTTTGTTTGTCTCCTCCATGATAACTTTTATTGTTTGCTCTTTGCTTGTCTTCCCTACAACAGACAGAACAATTTGTTCACACACTTAAAGACGAGCTGGTCAAGAGTGCACTCCTAGCCCTGCACGCCGCACAGCCTGGGTACGTTTCCAAAAACCAGAGGCAAAACCCAGTGCAGACGGGTCAGCAGCAGGGTCACACTAACTGCGGCCAGAACCACAGTCCGGTCCAGGATCTCCCGGGCCACAGTCCAGCCACATTAGTCAGTGAGAACACAGCGGTGTGTAACAACGTGGAAGGATCACAAACCACATCGATCAGAGAAGGAGGTCCCCTAACTCTGAAGCACCAGGACTCAATACCACACCAGACAGAGTTCGACGAGGAGGAATGGGTGAGTTCTTAAAGGCGCGTCTATTCACGGTGGAAATTTATTTAAGCACATTATGACAAACTGTTGTTTTTACTGCCGGCCCTCACTTGAGAGTGTACGCAGAGAAGTAAGCTGTATTACAGATAAACCATTTTTATGGCACATAATCTCTGGATCCTGCAAAATTAAGACTGCACGCCAAACGTCACTTTTTCATTTTAATGAGAGCCTTTTCTCACCAGAGTTCAACATTTCATCATGACAAACTGACTGTGCAGTGTAGTTGTCCATACTAAATCCAGGCATTTGCTCCTCCTTCCATTGAAGTGTTTATGACTGGTTGTGTCTGTGCATGAGGACGGTGTCTGCGGCGCTGGCAGCGGGGATTTATCACAAACGCTGCTCACCAGCACTTAATTATCTCTCAAAAATAATTCCCCGCAGTTAGACATGTTTAGATCTTACGATGCGAGGCAAGAGAGGCTAAAACAAACACCACTTTACAGCAAACGTACACTTGAATCCTCTTCTTCGTACTTGTACAAACACAGATTTGCTGGTTGGAGGTTGGTGTAAGAGACAAGACGGAAAAAAAACTCTGACATTATTCTCTCAGTATACACTCAGACATTTCCTTGAATCTAAAGTCGGGTTTTATGTTTTTTTGGTTCACATTTGGAATCGAACATCAGGGACTGTACTGGATGTAAGAGCCGGACTGCTGACGTCATACTTTGGCTTTTTCAGGACAGAGTGTGGGCCAATGTTGCCAAGTGTCTCAACTGTGTAATCGCCATGGTGGACAAACTCCAGGAGGACGACAACAGTAGACAGCAGTCGGCGCCGGAGCAGCAGCGTGCTGATGTCATCACTTCACACAACAACACTGGTAAAGGTCTCGTGACTCAGCGCAGCTCTGGGAATGATGGCTCCGTGTATGGTACAGTTTGTCCGCCATGTTTGACCTTTAACACTATGACAACTCTGATTTTAACTTGAGAAAAGCGTTAGAAAGAAAACAACTGGATAAAGTTTGAGTATGATGAGGTGTGCTGTCAGAGAGACCGATGGGTTCGGGATGTCGTTACATCGGATTTCTTACAGATGATATCTTAACCTGTGGTCAGAGTCGGGAGCAGGTGGAGTAAGGAAAAGCGTGTAGCTGTGGTGGTAGGAGATGTCGTGGTGTGATGTCAGAATGTCTGATGGGTTTAGGAGTTTTTTACAGATGATATTTTTTAACTTGCAATGGGAGGAAGCGGGTAGATGAAGGAAAACTTGCGGCCATGGAGTTCTGCACTGCAGAGAGGAGGCGTGAAGATCTATAAAAAATATATATATTAAATATATATGTGTGTGTCAATGAGAGTGACGTGAAAAAAATATGAAGATGAAAGAACAAGAGGAAGAGAAAGTGGAAGAGTGAATTATAATGGATCAACCACCAGTTTCAAGTGTCAGTTGTTTGATGTGTCACAAAGGCGTAGAAACAAAGGGATATAACAATTAGAAGAAGTCGTAGAACAGTCTTAAAGACAGTAATCTGTCGATTCTAAGAACAGGAGTCGGTGGCTGAGCCGCAGCCAGCTGATGTCATCGCTTCACAACAACAACAACCCTGGTGTGGGTGACTCCTGTGAAAGAGGCTTTATATATGGAGCAGTTTGTCTGCCAAACATGACCATTAACACCAGGGGCCGTTCGATATTAAAGTTGAATGATGGGAACTCGCTGGTAACCAATCAAATGTGCAATGTTCTCCTACCGCTGGAGGAAAACGTTAGAAATAAAAAATGGGCGGCAGCTCAGAGGCTTCACACACGATCGTCCAACCTGTTGTTAAATTGAATGTATGTTATTCAAGACATACATAACTATTAAAAGGTTTTTGTTTTAAATTAGTGGCACTTTGGCCCAGAGACATCGTCTCTGTCATTGGTGTGGAACCCCAGGGTTCACCTCCTGGCCAAGTTCGAATCCCGGTTAGGGCAGTTGGTACCTTCCAGTGGACTCACCACCTGCAGGAAGGGTTAGGGGGGTTGGTACGGTGAAATGTGATTTGGGTGGCGACTGCTGCTCCTGCGACCCGGTAACGGATAAGCGGCTGAAAATGGATGGATGGATTTTAAATTCACCAAATTCCACCCCAATCCATACATATAACTGATTCATGTCCTCAATAATGTGGGCGGAGCAATGGGGCTAGTCGTCCGGTCGAACTGCACCTTTAATTTAAGGGACAAAACCCGGACCTACATATGAGAAAACTGTTCAGAAAGTTCTGAAAAAACAGTTTCTAAGAGTTCCCTCCTGTTTGAGCCAAGGGAACTTTTCCCAAACTTTAGCTGACGCTACAGAAGTGTTTCATGTGCACAGTCCGTCAGTGTTGACCACTGGCTGAGAGTCGTCCCTCATATCCAGTGAAATCCCGACTAAAGCTTATCCACACCAGCTCCCAGTCTCTAACAGATGCCAACTGGCACTCGCTGCAGCGAGGACAGCAGCAGCAGCGAGGACAGCAACAGCAGTGAGGACAGCAACAGCAGCGAGGACAGCAACAGCGAGGACAGCAGCAGCAGTGCTGGTCACTTCCTTCATATTGGTCTGTGTCTCTGCAGGTCCATTTGTCTGAGTGAGCCGTCTGTCCACTGAGATCAAGGACATCCACTGAGGGCCAAAGCTTAAAAAGACCAAACGTACAAACATGTCCACATTCATTAGGACGGTGGACGATGTGACAGCGAGCGCTCATCTGCCCGTTCAGAGACAAACATGACAAAAATAATGAGACGGCTTTAATCTTCGTGCAGAGCCAAGTACTGGCTTTTATGACAAGGTGTCGTGGGAGTTTAGAAGTCTGGACAGGTGGGCTGTGAAGAGATGACAGCTGGGATACTGCTGAGGCAGTGTTTGAGAAAATGAGATAAGACATGATTTGTCTGACAAACGATGGGAGTCTTGAGGTTCTGTGCTGGCTTTGTATTAAACTTTGTGTGTGAGAGAGAGAGAGAGAGAGGTTGGATCGAGAAATCTCAGGGTGAAACTCAACTGATCATTTCTTATTCATCACTGCCCCCTATTGGTTACTCCGTGAATAGCGATAAGTCTGGTAAATGAAAGCAGACAAAGTGATGGCCACAGAAGCAGTATCTGACCTATTGATTACAAAACTAAACCTGCTTCTATCTAACTGCAGGTCATTTGGAGGAACTAAATGTTTGATACAGTTTTTATCCAGTCGAGTACGTTCAATTGTGTACTTGCAAATACCAGGTAGTAATACCTGTTTTTTGGATTTGATAAATGTACAGTGAACTGGAGGGTCGCGGGGGTTGCGTATGTTGCACAGCTGATGACATCACAGTGAAGACACCAAGCGGGGAAATATAAATATAAAAATATAAGCCTTTGACATCCATTTATTTACTGTGACTACGTTTCATGAGTGTCGTTCAAACTTTTGCCCTTTGTCTCCTCTGCTCCATATTTGTCCACAGGTGATTGGAGGGAGCAGCTGAAGCCTGTGGTGACCAGGTTGAAGGAGTGTGTGACAGAGGTGGTGGAGAAGGCCAAGAAGGCCATGACATTTGTTCTCCTACAGGAGGCGGTGTGCAGCATACCACAGGGTTTCCTCCTTCAGCAGAGGAGAGACGTGGTCTTCAGTCAGGCAGTAGGAGTCGACGCCGTTGTTGGAACTGATTGGAACTGTTTAGGGTGTTTAGGGTTTAGGTGCAGCTATAGAATATAACATTGTTGTTATAAAACGTTCACATCAGTAAAATGTTGTCTTCACTGACACAGGATCAGTAGCAGACCTTCTCCACATGTTGGATCACCATGGCCTTACATTAACATGTGTTGGGCTTCGATCTTTGATCTTAAGCAAAGGTCAAAGATCAAAGATCAAATGACTAATAAACATGTTTCAGGCTCCAAATATATGGCCCGTGGGCCAAAACCGACCCTCAGAGGGGTTCATTCTGTCCCACTTAATGAATTTTGAAAGTGAAAAATGGACAAACACTTCATGCTGGTTAAATTATATTTCACTAAATATGAAGCTGTTACGATAAACCTGCACTTATTTGCATGAAAACATGGACTTATGGCTGTTTATTGGTTAATTATGTTATGATTGTACTGGTCCGGCCCACTCGACCGCTAATCCGGCTGTATGTGGGCCCCTGAACATCCACGCTCTGTCATTGCTAACTGTTTGTATGAGAACGTCTTGAACATTTATTTTCCACTAAAATGAACACGTTGCTGCCAACACCGCTGGCTGGGACGTACAGTGTGATCTACAGAAGCGGTCTGACCTGTTGGTCTGAGAGCACATCGGCTGTGTTGTTGATTATATGTACCATTAAGCTGAATGTACCACTGATTTGCTATTGTTCCTATGGGCTGTGTGTCTTCTCAGCTGGCAGCCTTGGCCTGTGGTTTCATCATGAGATTGTACGCAGGAATGGAGGACAAAGGATTCCTGCAGCAGCTCCACCTAGTGGGCCTGCTGGCCCAGTTTGAGAGCCTGCTCAGCACCTATAGTAAGTAACGTCAGAGGTACATTAGAGCATGACACATTTCCAAACATCAGGGTTGGGCTTTCTAGAAAAGGGACAGTGATGAAAGGTATAGAGCAGATATATTAAAAACTCAAACTGTTTTGGTCATTCCTCTACTCACCTGCCGCTGTCTCCCCGACCAATGTCTTGGCAAATTACATTTCAAATTGTATTTATTTATATAAGTAATGTCATATTTTATAATAAATCAAAATTAATAACATCAAAGAACACAAAGTTCAAAAAGAAGAGAGAAAATAAAGTTTTTAAAATGTCTTCTGGTTTGTCGCTCCCCTATCTGTCATGTCACCATTTCCCACCAGAGGGCCCCCCACACACACACTTTGAGAAGCAATCAGAGTTAAGTATATTGTCATAATATATAATTTAATTTATAACAGAGTTTACTTTATAAACCACAGACACTGTAGTTTTTAAAGTATTTAGAATTCAGGATTCTAAAGTTCTGGCACCGACTGAATCTTTTTTTTCCACTCTTGTGTCAAAAGACAAAAAAGAAAAATCTTGTAAAGAAAGCCTCGACCTTGAATGACCTTGATTTTTTTTTTTTTTTTTTTAAAAACCCTTCCAAACCTTGTGAAACAAAAACATTCTTCTAGTAATACATATGTTTTGTGTCTGTTAAGGTGAAGAGATCGGAATGCTGGAAGATATGGAGGTTGGAATATCAGACCTGCAGCGTGTTCGGTTCAAGATCACAGAGGCCAAGACGGATGACCTCAGTGACCTGCAGCCGTCAGTGTGTGGCCAACGGTGAGTCATCGTCCTAGTTCTGTTTGTTCACTGTTTACTGCACTGATGTTTACTCTCACAGTGAAGTGAAGGGCCAACCATTAAAGACGTGTGATTTGACCCTCGGTTTTTCTTTTCACTGCAGCAAAGTGTTTACCTGACAAAATCAAAGACTGATGGGAGCACAGCTCCCACTCTTAAGCCGGGGGTTATTTTCTTTCTTTTTTGTTATCAGACAAACGATTCAAATGAAATGCTGACAAATCTGGGAGTGAGCAGTATTCCTGGATGCTTCAGTGAAGCAATAAGGAATCTTTATTTGTTCAAAACAGAGAGGAAATTCACAGGAAAAGATGACGGTGAACGTCAAGCAGAAATGCACACATTCAGCCAAATTCAATGAACCCTCTTGTCTTCCCTTTAATTCCCTGTGTATTATTTTACCATCTGTTGTGGCCTGTCTTCAGTGTCAAGTTCTACAACTTCCGAACGGATCAAATTCACACAGCAGCTTTAAGGTGCCTGGAATTTCTCCTGATCTGTCTCTTTTGCCTTTTTTCTCTTTGTTATTTCTGAACTCCAGCGACCACTTCACTGTCGAAGTGCCGTTACCCAGGCTGCTTTTCCAGACCTTACCGGAGGAGATCAGAAGCGGGAAGCTTCTACATATATTCCCGGTGCTGTTTAACGTGGGCATTAATGAACAGCAGACTATAGCAGAGAGGTGAAGCTGAAACCTATGAGAATTACTGTGAACATATGAAAACACACATCTCTCTCACACATTTCTCACACCCTGGAGGAAACCTCGTTGCGTAGAATAAACCGTTTCATGTTTCATGTCGGTCCAAAACATTCTAAAAAAGTTTTTCTTCCCAGGTTCGGGGATATCTCACTGCAAGAGAGAATAAATCATAAAAACTTCGAGCTCCTTGAAGCCTATTATAAATTATTGAGTGAAAGTATGCCACAAGAATGT
>NC_024315.1:2109762-2150110 GCF_000523025.1 Cynoglossus semilaevis | reverse complement strand
CTGTTTCACATATTATAAGTTTTCTCAGGGTTGTCACCTGTGGCGTGCGTTGTGTTTTCACAGGTCTACCGTCCTTTCACTCACAGACAGATGTAAAAGAATTACTTGAAACCCTGGGCCAGAATGTAGTCACGAAGAAGAGGAAGAATGTGGAGATACTGTGGATTGCTGGAACGGTGAGCAGTGGTGGTTTTTTTATATATATTTATATACATAAATATATATTTATGTATATAAATATATATTTATGTATATAAATATATATTTATATACATAATATATATTTATATACATAATATATATTTATATACATAATATATATTTATATACATAAATATATATTTATATACATAATATATATTTATATACATAAATATATATTTATATATATATATATTTAGTGGTGACCAGTAAGAAGTTGTTAGGAAGTGTATTGCTTGATGTGACATGTCATGTCATGAAATTCCAAGGCATATACTGTCTAAGAATCACAGTCATCCAGGTCATGGTTAGGTTGACCTGGATGACTGTTCTGTTAGGCCACTGGACGTGAATTTTGAAACGTCTTCTTTTAGAAAACTCGAACTCTTCCATCTCAAGGCATATACTGTAACTCTCTCCCACAGATCTGCCGGAGGTTAAATGGCATCAGGTTCACCAGCTGTAAAAGTGCCAAAGACCGAACATCCATGTCTGTCACGTTGGAGCAATGCGCTCTCCTACGTGATGAACACCATCTCAGCAAAGATTTCTTCGTCCGAGCCCTCGACTGTATGCGGAGGTAAGAAGAAAAAAAAAACTTAGGTTGTTACAAACAGTGTGGGTGCAGGTTATTATTCTGAACACTTTAACTTATATGAACCTTTTTGTTGAGGACTGTCCCACTGCCACCTTTTTAAACTGTTATGAGCCCTCTCATTATAACAAGATGTGTATGTCATTAAAACCTGCTCTGTTTCTCCTTGTACCAAAATGAGGGGGTCTCTGGTGTCCCACAGTTTTTAATCATCTTCTTTAATCAGTCGTCGTCTCTACGTCCCAGGTAGAAATCCCAAGATAAAACTACTAGATAATAAAGTTAAAATCATCCAATACAATGGTTCCCGAACATTTTCTGCAGCGCCCCCTGCGATGCTGCGGCCAATCAGATTTTATTTTTTTTCCACTGGATAGAATTTCCTGTCCATAACTCACTAACTATCTTCAGTAATAACTCCAGGCAAATATTTGTTGCATTCATCCCTTCTTAAATGGAAAACATTTCACAGAGAACAAAAACAAAAGAACCAGTCCAAAGAACTGTCAGTAGATAATGACGGGAATAAATTCATGACACAATAGATACTCATGACTCATGTCTAGTTAGAGTCAATAAAAACCAACTAGAAACTGGACTCGCTTTAGTTTCTTGGTGTTTCTTCTTAAACTAAATTACTGTATTTTCCGGACTATAAGTCGCACTTTTTTTTTTATCCTTTGGCCAGGTTGGCAACTTTTAAAATGTATCATTTCACATGTTTGTTATTTTCACATTGACAGCCACGAAAGGGAGCTAACCATAACCCTAACCCTATTCCTGTAGGTCGCACTTTTTGTCATCCTTTGGCTGGTGCGACTTATACGGTAAATGCGGTACCTTAATGACATTAAAACCTATTGTTAGTTTATAGACAGCTGCTTCTGTAATTCACTCAGTCGGACTTGGTTTGTTTTTTTTATGACATTATTATTTATCACAGTATATTTGTTTATTCATCATCATATCATTAGTTGTTAGCAACTTTAAGTGTTATGAACAATGAAAAGAAAAAAAAAGTTCTGTTTAAAACATGACTGTGTGAACTCATCCCTAACATGAATCGACAGCATGCTGTCTCCACTGACTTGTGTGTGCCAGTATAAACATCGTTCTACCATAGCAACCTACAGTTCAAACCTAAAACAAAGCCTGTCTTTAATCGTGGGCATTTCAGGAATCTGTGGGAACAAGTTAAGACCTTTTCATGAAGCAGTCTTTATAGTTTTTACATCCAAGAGCTCTGAGTGGCTCTCAGAGTCGTCTGTTTGTTCTTCATTATAAACCACGTTATGGTTTAAAAAACACACACATAAAATAAAAAAATAAAAAATTCAAACACTACATATATTTTCCCATAAAATAAAAATAAAAAAATTCAAACACTACACATATTTTTCATGTAAAATCATCAAACATTGTATTTAAAGTTAAAAAAAAGTTTGTTTTCAAATTACTACTCTTATTTACGGTTAGGCTAAGCTAAGCTAGCAATGCTTACGTCTCTTTTTTTGGGGGGGGGCTTTAACAGTTGCTCTGCATTGTATTGAGGGTGAAGAAACACAGTTTTCTTTTTGGTCAGGCACCAAAAATAAATGGAACGACAAATAACTAACCACAATCACAGTCCACCACTTTGAACCAGTTTAAACCTGTTCAACCAGGACTCACCAAACCACGCCATTTCATCACTTCTTTTCTATTCTTCTGAGCCGCCCTCCTACTCTTTCCATCAGCGCCCGCTCATCTTCCATGTAGCCTCTTGAGAGTCTGTGCTAATAGCTCTGCGTCTAAGTGGACTTTCTAGCAGTGGCACTAAATGGCTGCGAGCTGATGTTGCTGCGGTGGAAGTCCCACTTAGACCCGCCCAGCCTGTGTACTAACACCACTGTGTTCTGATCTGTCTCTGCTGGTTCTGTTTCACCCCGACGGCTCCCCCTGCAGTCGGTCGATCCAGGGCGACACTGGGCAGTATGAGGACCCTGAGGCCGGTGCCGTGACAGAGAACAAACCAGCATCGCGACACTTTTACCCCATTGCTCTGCTGCTCGTTAGCTCACACTTGCTGGTTGTGTGGCTCATTTTAAGTCTTGTTTTTCTGCTTGCAAAATATCAATAAATTGCCGACTGTATCATCTTTCCTTACTCTTTTTGTCCTTTTGTTCTGGCTGGTTACTCCTTCTCAGGTGGTGCTGTGGTGGTTAGTTGGTTAGTTATCTAGTTAGTTTGTTTTTACAGTCAGTAGACCTTTAATAAGAAACGGTTGTAACAGTTTGGTTGTTGTGGTGATTTGGGCAAAATGTTGAAATTTGAGTTGTTTTTTTTTTACTGTCTCTTATTTGATAACGTTTACAGTGTGTGTACACATCTGTGTGATGTCAAACTTACAAATACTTCATTAATTATTATGATTTAAAAGATAACAGACACAAAGAAAATTCATTTATAGAAAAAAAATATTGCCCTTTATAAGAACTGCATTTTCATCTTTAGCACAAAGTTAACACTGTATACATACTGTAGTACCACCCCAGCCCAGTACATGAGCCTGTGTTTTCTTCAGTACATGTCCCTGTATGACGCTGTGCTTCAATCGTATTTAGCTACATTAGCTCTCCATTCCATTTTCACACCCTGATATTTTTGAACCCAAATATAACAGATATAACAATGTGATCATTCATGAAGTCTTTTTGGTTGAGGACAAAGTTATGTTGTGTCTTGTCTCTTCATGTCTGCTGTGCATCGTTCAAACATCACTCTTTATTTTTGACCCTTTTTTCCCCCCCTCACCCCTTTCTCACCCCCCATCCCCCATCCTCCCCTTCCATCTTTGTTTGGCCGTCAGAGAGGGATGTCGTATTGAGAATGTTCAAAAGAACATTAGATGCAGGAAGTATGCCTTCAACATGTTGCAGCTGATGGCCTTCCCCAAGTGCTACCGACCACCAGAGGGAACCTACGGCAAAGTGGACTCATGAGTGGACCGCGAGATCACTGAACCCACACCCTTCTGTGCATGTCTAAATATTTATATTCTTAGATATTTTCGAGGCAAATTAACCAACTGTCCAATCAGTGGAAGGAAAGTTTTCTCTGAACAAACCTTCAGTATGTCTGTTTCTAGAACATTTTAAGGTCAAAGTAAAAGGCCTAACCAGGCGCTGAGCCTGTCTACAAGTCCTCTGTAAATACTTTGTGTACATTCAAGTGCAAACATTTGAGTATCACTGTTAATTGCAGATGAGTTTTTTATTATTATTATTTTTATTATTATTATTATCCCCCCCAGTCTGTTCATGGTCACATGTTTTATCTCCAGGTACAGCTCGGTGTAAGGATGTGAGGTAAGAAGAGAAGTTAGAGAATAATAATAGACCACCATGTCTGTATGGTATAAAAACAAATTCCATTATTTATTTTTGTGAAATAAAATGCGTTTATATTCTGACGGTTTGATCCAGTGGACTGTTACGCATGTGCAAAATTTACTGGACATTAAAAATGACAATTTATAAAACGGATGGTCGCTTGAATTCTAGTCGTTGTGACACTACATGTTACATGACGTAGACAAACACGTGAAAGTAGTTGTTGATTAAGTTCGATAAAATGACAAACATTTTGTTTATATTGAACAAACAAACAAACAAACAAACATTCAGCTGCAGGAGTGTATGTGCTTTTCCTGGAACAAAACAACTGTTTGTCTCTGACGGTTTCCCTTCTATTCTTTTTTGCAGACACAAATTTGTTTTGTTTTTTTTCCTCAACATCCACTGATTTGATTAAATCACCTGTAGATCACAAAACAAATCCTTAAAATGGACTTCCTGGATTAGCTCATAAATACTGATGCTATACTTTCATTAGAACATACATCCATATTTATACAAAACAAATCTTTATAAGACAAAGCTGTGCAGCTCGGATTATGGCATTGTTTTTAAACTTCATCCGCAGCGCCCTCTTTGGCAGCACATTCAAAGTTATTGCATCAAAACTTTACTTAACTTTAAAATATATATATTGTAAAAAAAATATATATATATATATATATATATATATAAGCTGCTATTTTCATTGAACAAAGGAAGCAACATTTCCACACTGCAGTACACAATTAGTTTTAAGTAATTCCCAGCGTCCCCAAAAAACCTGCACCCCCAAGTGTGCCCCACTCCAGACTTTGAGAACCACTAGATTACAATGAAGTAAGCTGAAATAGAATTAGTAGCACAAACAGTGATTCACAGTGTTGACAATATCCTGAGGTGAAGTTCTGTCAACCTTTATATTCACAACAAACTGTAGAAAAAAAAATTGAATTAGGGATGTCCGATAATATCGGCCGACCAATTATATCAGCCTATCCAAAAACGCCTTTTTCCTCCTCTCACACGTTCCGCACTCTCTTCCTCACACACACACGTGCTCGCACCACACCTCCTCACCCCGCCCCCCCCTCCCATACCTGTAACTGTAAACTCCTTCATAACAAGTGAACCGAACATTTTCAACGCTAAACAAGGCTCTAGTCACTAGATGGCAGCATTGCAGCTGATTTTATTAACCCATATTGATAATCAGGGGATTGTATGGAAGAATACTGATGACAGCAGCACATACAGTGGTTTGTACAGATAAATAAATAAATATTACCAGATGCTCAATAATATTTAAATTTTGGGGAGGAGGAGTGAGGGAGGCGGCTCTAACCCATCACTTTAGTGAGCAGGCGGCACTTAACTTCCTTAACCACCAGGCCACCACTTTGCTGATATCTGATACCACATTAGATATCTGCAAAAAGTTAATATCGGACATCCCTATATATACTTGCTTTATAACTACTTCAGGACGGCATATTTACAACATGATTTTAAAAAAAGAATACATATGTACAAATATATATAAAATACAAATTTACATCTCACGTTACACATTCCCCTTGGGATCGGAAGCCATTCTTTGTAAAAAGTCTTTTAGTCTGTCCAAGAATATTGTAATATTTTGAAGTGAGTATGCTTCACAACGTAGGCAGCCAATCTGGAAGAAAACATACAGTTAATTTTTTTTTTATTTAAAATGTCTAAAAAAAATGTAGTATTATTCAGAGTAGTTTTGAGGGAAAAAAAGAAATTTTAATACCGCTGTTTGTATGTTTGTTTGTTTTTCAAATTGTTTACTGAAGGAGTAGATAGATTTGCTATAATCGTCCAACGGTACTTCTTCCTCATCCAGGACCATTGTCAACTCCAGCATATAACAATTGAGTATCACTGTTCTACAGCTGACCTGAAACAGAAAGAAGAGCTTCAGTGTGGGGCGGTAACACATCTGTCATGTCAACAAGCATCAAGCGCACCATGACGTTATAAATCAGTGGTTTGCAATTTTTTTTATTTTGCACAGCTCCCCCCTACCCCTGTAGAAATGACGCCCCATCACCACCACTACCTTTTCCTCACCCCCTTTATTCTTTATTCTCATTGAACAAAGAAACTAAATTACAGTCAGTGTAATTTCCCTAGTGTGGGAAAATTAATTTCCTTTGCTGCGTTCACCCCGAACAGCCACGTGACCCCCAGAAGGGGTCCAGCCCATACTGTCATTGTTTGGTTCTTTTTGACTAAATCTGTTTCACTTCTTCTTTTTCAGAAGGGAAACACCCTACTGTAGTGTGTGTCAATTTTCCAGTCAGAATCAGAAGACATCAACATCCAGCTGGTGAAGATATGTGGCGAGTTGCAGATGATTTCTGGTAAGTTGGGTTTTTTTTAAAGTGGAACATATACCATAACGGGAAACTCAAATGTTCAATTTCCAACAATTCTCTCATACGAGGACGGGACGATATTCAAATTGAATCCATTCATAAAAAGATCCAGTACCAGAATATTCTTTATGTTGTGATTCTGTTTGCTACATTTAACGGGTCTATATCTAAGACATGCCCACTCAGGTGATGAATTCATTATTAAATATCTGTATCGACTTACATTGGTGTAATCAAACGATGGAGTGTACAGCATTGCATCAGATTTCTGGAAATGGGACAAACACAGTTATTAGGCAGACTTAAGCAGCTTCTCTCCTTGTGGACCACCTGA
The DNA here is from genome assembly GCF_000523025.1 of Cynoglossus semilaevis. Lineage (NCBI taxonomy): Eukaryota > Metazoa > Chordata > Actinopteri > Pleuronectiformes > Cynoglossidae > Cynoglossus > Cynoglossus semilaevis. The sequence continues at coordinate 2,143,201 of NC_024315.1, read as the reverse complement.
CACCATCTCACCGTAACCGTTACCCTCTCTGCTACAGTACCCCAACCACTGACTCCCATTGATCTTCCCTGGGACCCTCCTGTTTGCCTCTTGTCTGGTAGCACATGTGCAAACCATTTTGATTTCTGCCAACTCAGCCTTCTGTCTACTGGGGAAGTGCTACTGTCTCTGCTGACCTCAGACTGACCCAGACCCAGACTTCCACCTGCTCCCTGCTCTTACCACATACTATAATGTCATCTGCAAACAAACATGTTTGACCACATCTGCCAACTTGTCTATCACTCTTAGAAACAAGAAGCAGCTCAGAGCTGATGTAATGGAATCTGTACACTGAACCCATCTGTCACTCTGACTGCACATTGCAGCCCTGTCTTGCGGCCTTTGTACACATACAGCTATATTCTCCTATACTGTCATCTCTAGCCTGTATTTTTTTTTGGCCCATATCACCCACCACCACCACCACTGTCAACGTTAAATGAATATAAAATATGAAAACGGCATAAACATATAGTTAATGTCAAAAGAAGAAAATTGAATACCTTATCTCACCTTAATGGTTTTATTCAAGTTCCTCAAACATTCCTGTAAGTCGTTTATTTCAACATCAGAAATAGCCCAGGAAGACACAGTCAAAAAGCTTAAAAGGAAATTTGAAAAAAAAAAGAGTGTCACTTTGTCCAAAGGTTAAAAAACATATTATCATTATTATTATTATCATTAACAATCATAAATTGACAGTTGTGAAAGTGATTTCAGTAAGGGTTAGCACAGATAACTGATGTGTGGAAGAGAAAAGCAGCTGTGCCAGGTTAATAGAAACATTTTACCATATATGTTGGTATAAAAGCTCATTACGTAGTAAGATGTGAGATGTATGATTACCTTATAATTAGGAAACAAAACCACCCCTGGACGTGAGAATGGAACAACGCACCACTCTAGAAAGACAAGGAAACCATAAAAGCATGGATTGGTTAGTTTAATAATAAACACCTTACTGAATTCGTGACCTGGTTGACAGTGTACTATACGGTGTTGCTCACCAGAAGGGGGCAGTGGTCATGGATTATTGTCTTTTATTACTGTCAACGTTTGACTCACTCTAAACACGTCTCACTCTGCTCATCTGGTGTTGTGAAGTTTCATCCTACCCATGGAAACGTCAACTTAACTACGCATGCGTAAATTTGATTGATTCCCAACCTAAGGGGGTTCATTGTAGAAGATTCCTGAGTGATATCGATGTGGGCGGAGTCCACCGCAGGAGAAGTGAAAGTGAAACTACAGCAGCGACAACACCTTCTGGGTCTGTTTTGGGGTTTTGTTTTGTTTTTACTACCAATAAGTAGAAATGTGTACGTTTGCGCACGTTAGCTGAACAACCTAAACCCTGGACACACGTGGTGACACACCTCCGATCACTACAGCATAGATTCCCAAGTTCCTAAGTCCAAAAATCTGTCCCGGAATAGGCTAACGGCAAAATGGGTTGACTTTACTGGTAGCCGAACACACGCACACACACACATCTTACCGCTTGCTGCTCTCCGGGGCATGAGAACTGGGCTAAGATTACCGGGAGTGTCGTCATCAGGTCTGTCATCTGCGCAACCACAGCAGTTGTTGCCCTCCAATCCCTTGGAGCCGCAGTTCGAGGTCACATTTTGACATTTCACGGGAGTCAACGAAGCTTGCTAGCCTCAGGAACACATTAACCGACCTGCCGGTGTGATTTCCCAGTGGTTGAGCGCGACTGTCAAACCCTGACCCTGTGCAGCTGTGTAACAGTTACAGTCCACTCCTCTTTTCAGTCGTCACGTCGTCGTCTACACTCAGCAGCTACTTAACAGCAAGTTGAGATTTTTCTGGATCAAGTTTCCCATAGATTGACTGTATAGAAATTAAAACACCAGAGCTTCCAGGTTAATTAAACACTCACGACAAACTGAAGCCCATCTACACAGGAAACACATTTTTTTAATTATTATTTATTTCGACATAGTAAACGACAGGACAGAACTAGCAGCTACATAGTCGTGCCAGGTGTCTGGAGGTGGAACACTGAGCCAAATTCAACCTTATTGTTCAAAAGGAAAACTCTGACAGCTTTCAAAATGTAATGAACATTACTTTGAGTACCAAGTAACAGTAGTTTTGTAGTAAACGCAGTAACAACCCTCTGTTTCTTTTCCTTTTCTCTCTGTAATTATTATCATATCATTCCAGAATGCGTCCAAACCAAAGCTTTTGGAGGAGGTAGAGCAACACCTGGGAGCAGCTGACCAATCAGGAAGCAAGCTTCAGCTCATAGAAGTTCAACCTTTGCCTGCAGGAACCACGGTAGGTTAATATAAAGTAGTAACGAATCAGGATTATAATCAGAAGTAATTGCAGACCCAAGTCCAAAGACAGACAGTACTGATTTATTGATTAAAGCCTTGTTTGTGCTCCATCATAAAAACGTAACGCATAACGTTATGCTGTTGTTAGGCAATGTGTCCACTATGGGGCAGTCCTCAGTTCAGAGTTTGCGCCGGTAATATGAATTAATAGAGCATAATGATTGTTTGTTTGTTTTTTTAGTTATGAATGATCTTGTTGTCATTAATAGAGCATAATGATTGTTTGTTTTTTTTTTTAGTTATGAATGATCTTGTCTCAGTCTTGTTTCAGTCACCTTAGTCTGATCAGTTGATCCATGATGTGCCTGATAAATTCAACAGCTAAGGAATCCAGTCAGGGCAAATGAAGGAAAGACATCACCTTTAATGCACCTTGTTCAATGGTCAACAGAGTGTGTGTTCTTGGTCCACAGCTAAAGAGGCCCTTGAATTCTCCATAGTAAATCATTACAGTAATCTCAACACTCGACACATTGTGAACTGAATCTCTTTATTCTACAGACAGCTAGGCACTCCCATCCAGTTTAAGACCAGCAAGAGAGTCAGCAGCTGCATCCTCTTCCTCCTCTTCATCATCTTCCTCCTCATCATCCTCCTCCTCTTCATCATTATCTTCATCCTCCTCCTCCTCATCGTCATCTTCTCCATCCTCGTATTGTTGGGCTCCTCCACCAGATGCCAAGTTCTTCCAGTAGGAGTCGTACCCAGAGGCTCCGTCGTAGTCGTCGTCCTCGTCGTCAGCGCCAGACTGGCGGCCGAATTTGAGCGTTCGAGCTACAGGGAGAAACAGGTGTGGATTAAGTTACAGTGAAAGTGATGGAAAAGGTCAAACATGTAGGTTCTACTGTTTGACCACAGTGGGCAGCAGTGTGTGGCGACGGTGCTATGCTCAGAGCACCTCAGTGGTAACTTGGCAGCTGGTGGACTCGAACCTGAAACCTTCCGGACCCAAATCCGCTTCCTTAACCACTAAGCCACCACTGCCCCTAACTTCTGCTAACTGTACATTTTCAAGATCAGAGGGAGACTCACTGGACATGCTGAGATCTTTTGTCTCCTGCGTCTCGTGACCACACTTTGGGCACGGTGGAGCTCGGCCCTTCTCCTGTTTGAAGACTTTACTCTTGGCATGGTCATCGCAGTAGCAGGCCTGAGAGGGATGAGGTAGACAGTCAAACATTTTACCTCGTGGAATTAACTTGAATCTCAAATGTCACTCTCCCTCTTTATCTGATTATAGGAGACTGTGGAATCTCCAAACCAGAACCAGCAGGCTCAAAGACAGTTTTATCCACCAGGCCATGAGGAGTCTCAACTCCCTACCTGCCCTGCCCTCCCTCCCTCCACCCTTTGTCACACACAGATTCTACTTTGCCGCTCCTATCCTCCCCATTTCACACACACACAGTTTCTCTTCTACTCATTTGCACTAATTATTTGCACTATATGAATAAAAAGACTGTGGCTCCTCATAAACATATTGCACTATCCCATGTCCTACCTCACCCTCAAATGAATAAACAAATAAGTAATTACTATCTGTCACCACTCATTGTTCATTCTGCCTGTAATTACTGAGTAATGTCACAGTACATGTCTTTCAGGATATTTTCTCATGAGTGTGTTTCTTTGTACATTTAGTTAGTTTATATCCCTACTATATTCTTGCCATTTTTGCACCGTGGGTCAGTTTCATTGTGCCATATGTCCTGTATGTATGGCATATCTGACAACAACAAGACAACAACAAGTACTACTACTAACAAACGTCTTGATCTGGTTGTGACTCTGACCAGAGTACTCCGGATAAATTGCTAAATTCCCTCATTCCAAAAATGCTTTAATCCCCATGAGAGGAAAGGAACCAATTAGGACTTCTTTTCCGGAATTTTTTTTGTGTGTGTGGAACAAACATGCATCTCAGGTAAAAAATAAATGGTATACAGTACTTATAAACAACTCACCTTGCAACGCAGGCAGGAGTGTTGACCAAGTCTATTACAGGATACACCTGCAGGGGATGATTTGGAGAAACACTTGCATCAAAAATATGTGAACTTTAATTGTGTCATTTCCAACAAAGGACTAATGATTGACAGTAACTGTGAGGATTTATAAATAACTCACACTTGTAAGTCTCTGCCTGGAGGACTTGGCAACTGGCCTGGTGCTCAAACTGATCATCCTCACACAGGAAATTATGACAGAAAGAGCAGCGGAAAATCCTCCCTCCTGTTTAGAGAGTTCAAGTGTAGCCAGTGTATGTTTGGTCCCTAATATGATGACAGTACACTTCAAGGCAGGGCCTTCTTACCGTGGTCCCAAACACAGCGCTCACACTCTATGCAGTCGGCGTCAGTCAGGGGACAGACACAGGCGTGAGTGCTCAGACATTTCCTACCATGGCACACCCAAGCTTCGCAGAAGTCACACACTGCCCCCTAGCAGTCAACAAGAGAATTGTATGCTTAATGCATTTAAAAAAGAATGGTTCAGAGAACGGAGTATTCTTGCGACTACATTGATTAGATTTCGGTTCCATTGTTTACAGTAAGATAATTGTGTTAGCATTTTTAAAAGAAGGTCAATCAGGCAACATAAAAGGCTACAGGTAGCAATTATATTGCTGCAAAATAATTGTGAAGTATTGTCATCTTACCACCATGGCCATCCCAGTAGTGTGAATCCCTGGGTGTTTGATGACGCAGTCTGAAGACTTCATGCACTTCGTTTTGCCTGACAATATGAGATTGACATTTAGAAAACAGTTACTGTACAATAGAACTTCTGGTGTATCAAATGACTTCTTTTAAACAGTTTAGTCAATGTACCAGGAAAATCCGGCAATAGAGTGTTTGTCATGAATACATCTTCTTGCATCCCTGCAACTTTATTGTTTTATATAAATCTACTCCCCCAATTCTCTTAAAACATTTTAGAGATTAGCTGCTGCGCCCACTGGACATGTCAAAGTCTGTAAATAAGTGTCTGAATTGCAGGACAGCTATATATAGTGCAGATGTGAAAAGTCATACACCTTCAAAATGTTTTGCATTTTGAAACATGGATAGTCATTTACTTACCACACTGAGCGCAAACAGGGAGCTTCTGAAAGGAGTTACAGAAGTAGCAGAAGGCCCTGTTCTTCTGTTTTCTACCCCAAGAAAAAAGCAAAACAGTGTCAACTCGTATACCGCTTGCATGTTCTTTCGCAAACCACGTGTAACAACAACGTAATTACTCACCTCTGACATTTGTCACACTCCTATAAAAAAAGATGACAGTGACACAATATAAAATTAATCATCAAAGTGCTCATTTGTCATAGGTTTTTAGGTGTTCTTGTTTTCTTACCATGATGAAGTTACATGGGTGTTTAGCCACGTCGACATTTTCCCGGTTAGCACGGCTCTGTTTCTCTCGTTCTTTTCGGCTCTCGGCCTTTTTCCGGGCCCCGGTTTTCTTTTTAGGCATCTCTGCGCCAGGGAGGGAATGTTTAGTTTGATGACAACAAGCTCTGTTTTACATGTTCCTGTCAAAACCAAACAGACTGGTGATCGAACACCGTGTGTACGAGCGGTGCCAATGACTGCAGAAAACTAAAAGAACTAACACGTTACATACATAAACATAAAATGTTCTACGATTATACAGAAAATATTCTTCACTTGAGGTATGAACCTTCGTTAAAGTAAATATGTCATATAGTAAGTATAATGCTAGTAGCCTAGTTTGTCTTTGTGAGTTAGCAGTTTACGCAGTTACTAGTACAGAAAGACTTACCAGTTGGTCACGTGTTGTGACGTTTAAAATTCAATGTTTCTAGTTTTGTTTTGTTTTTGTTTTTTAAGACGTTTAACTGTTAAAAGGATAGTTTTTACAAACTCGTTACTCCGGTATAATGCGTTATTACACAACAGACCGGTTGCGGAGAAAGTAACTGGTCCGATAGGAATAAGTGCACGGAATGAAACACCGACGTTAAAAGATTAGTTCCTTCCTTTCGGTTTATCCAGTTATAGGTACGCTCACATGCGTTTTAAATTTAAAGTGATTTCTGCTCAGCGAATATATGTTTGAATACATAAACTATGAATTCGGATTGAAATGTTCGGCCAGTGTGTTGTACAACGCAGTAGTGATGTACTGTTAATGCCTTAGACTTAGAGCATTAAGGTCATAGATTTGCATTTAATGTCGGGCGGCGATTAGCCAAACGAATTACTGTGGAGTTTGTGTGTATATATCTGTATAAAGTACCGTGCGTGGTTTAACGTCCTTTTGTGCAGTCATTTTCTCCCACAGTTGCTTTTTGTGCATGTAAAAATAATGACAGCCCAGAATTATTTGCTTGTGCTGTGAATTGGTGTTTTTTTAGTGACAAAAAACAGTCTGGTACAGCACAAGGTGATGACATATATTTTTGGTCCATTAAAAAAAAATGTTGTCCCATAGTTTTGTGGAAACTTGTTTGTAGTTACATAATTTCCGATATTTTATCACAGTGAAATCTGTCCCCACAGTTGATTAGTATTTTTAAAATTTTCAGGTTCGACAATTAATTCACCAGCCTGTCCCTGAGTCATGTTCCGACCCAGACATGGGTAATTACTCGTTGATTGATTCATGATGCCTTTTTTTATTTCCCCCGCAGGCCATTGGGCATCCAAGGCCTCCGTCCAGGTCACGTGCAACCAATCCTGAGCGAGAACGGGAACCAGCTGACGTTGGTCAACAACACAGCCTCGTCTGCGCCTGCAGGTGCGTCGGTGGGTGTGGGTGTAGTAATAATCTCCCGCACGGAGCTCCATGGTTGAATAGACTCTCTGGGCGTCTCATGCATGAGGGAGGGCCGGCACCTGGCCCTAACTTCACCGCCAGGTTAATGAATTTTCAACCTGTGGCTCGTTAAAACTGAGTGATTGACATTTTTTATTCAGGAGCAGCCCGGAGAAGGAAGAGCAGGACGAGGTGGATGCCCGGAGCTTGCTGTTCGTCCATCCTTCTTTCCCTTATTCAGCTTGAACAATGGCACCATCTCTGGTGGGAGCATGCCGCATTTTAGCTCTCTCAACGTGGCTGCTGTCATTCTGTTTTGTCCACCTGCTGTGTCTGGACTTCACGGTGGCGGAGAAAGAGGAATGGTACACCGCCTTTGTCAACATCACCTACCTGGACCCGGTCACATCGGAGGTCAAGACGGAGAAAACTGAGTGCGGGCGCTACGGCGAGCACTCGCCCAAGAAGGAAGCCAAAGGTCTGGTTCTGGTACCGTCTCTCCCCCAGGACAGACAGGGCTGCGACCCCTATGTCCGTTTCCCCCCTGTGCCCCACGACACCTCCTGGGTGGCTCTGTTGGCTGCGGAAAACTGTTCGTACCAGGAGAAAATCCGAAACATCGCCAACCTGAACGCCTCAGCTGTGGTCATATACAACACCGGCTCCAGCAGCCCCAACGAAACCATAACCATGGCCCATCCAGGTAAGAGACAACCGACCGGACGGGACCAGACTTGTCTGTGAGCGGTTTTATTAATTTAATCGTTTATTAATTTTCAGCCACTCAATCCGGTTCAGTGACAGTAAAGAGTAAAGCTGCAAATTTGCAGGAACACATTGATTTCACCACAGACAGACAGACAGACAGTGTAAAGTCCACTCATCAGTTTCATAGGTGGATTCACTGAGATCCAAAGTTTGTCATTTTCCGTCCAGAGACTGAAAAAACAACCAAAGGTATTTACAGAACAGGTCTGACAAAGAACAGAACTCGCTCCAGACCTGTGTTCAAATGTTTTGCACATGTGAGATCCACATGTAAAACAAAACAAATACTTATTTGTCACATTATCTGCTCCTTCTATAGTAGAAGTAGAAGGAGTAGAAGTACACAGTACAAGCATAACCTCCAACATTTAAAAAAAACTACTGTAGGGGGGGAGGGCAAGCATAACCTCCAACATTTAAAAAAACTACTGTAGGGTGTACCTGGACAAACCCTTCTGATCCACTAAAACTACTTCAACCATTCACTGCACTGTGGGGGAAAAAAAACATTATTAGAAGTAAAATGGTGATGCATGATGATGCACAAGAACAGCTGGTTCAGACCATAAACCTTTTCAGAAAATTGTTGATGTTTACCATGGCTGTACTTTGCAAACATCCATTTCTTTTATGGTGGCTGTGATAGAGACTGATAGAGATAAAGAAATAGCCCAACAGAAACTCTGAGCTGGTAAAGCAGGGTGACTGCAACAGGATGCTATCTAGCTGCATTGTTCCTCTCCATAAAGCGAAACAGTTAATAATTGATGGAAATTAAATCATCAACTTTCTGCTGACTTCTCCACCTTAATCCTTGTTGCAGTCTAGGGCTGTCCACTTCGTATATATAGTCTACAGACGGGTCATTTAAAAAATAAAAACAAAATAACCTTTATATATATATTCTCTTTTTTTTTTTTTTGGTGTGAGATAAATGCATTTTTTCGCTAACCCATCGCTAATTTTACTACATTTAGTCAGGTGATAAATATTCATGTTTTCATTAAAGTCCTCTTGAAAAGTCATATGATGTTTGTTCATGTAAAAACACATTGTTAGTTTTGTTCCAAAAGCCTGAGCTATATACACTCACTAATCCACGTCAGTGTAATTGTTGTGTTTTCTCCAAATAACAATTTGTTATATTTTGTATTGTACTTCCTATGTCAGAGGCAATAAAAAAATGTATGCCTTTAATACTGCTGCCTAGATTAGCTTAGCTTAGCTTAGCTTAGCTTGGCTAAGCTTGTAGAAAATAAAACTTTAAGTTTGATGTAGTTCCCTGTATTTCCTTGTGGACTGGACTCTGCTGAAAACTCAAAAAAGTTTGTTGTTTTGTTTTGTGTTTTAACAGTAGCTTTGTGTCCATTTTTCACTGCACCCATGTATGTCCACTTCCTCCTACTAGCAAATGTGCACATACACAAATAAAAGAGATAAAAGACTCTCACGAGAATTCAACATCACTTTTTTTCAACAGATATGTGTAATTAAATGATATCAGAGCCTCTGGTCTTCACTTGATGTTGAAATTGTTTAGTGGTGATCTTTGTGATTTGTCCAGGATGTTGTCCAGGGTTCTGGCCCGTTTTATTTCGACCTCGTTGTTTCAGAGACACGCATCTGTTCTGTTCAAGATCAGCCTCAGTCTGAGACACTGGTCTCCTGTTTTTAGAAGCAGCTATTTTTGTCTTCTCTGGCTGGCTGCGTCACAGTGAACAGAAGGAGATAAGAGTCGAGGCTTACGTGTGGGTTTATCCCGTCTGTTATATTTCTGCTTATGAATCTGAGCTTGGTCATACATGTGAGCATCATCTGTGCAACAGTGGCCTAGTTTTCTTTTCCCGTGAGAATGTCTGTGCTTCTTTTAAGTGTGTTTGTCACCAATGTGTCCAGTACTGTTAATACTTTGTTACCGTTACACTTAGTCCTTGATTTATTATAACAGTGTACCATTAACCACTTGATGGTTATAATAATAACAGTAATAATAATAATGTTGTTATTATTATTATTATTACTAGTATTAATAGTATTGCTGTTTATTTTGGTGTTAATATTATTATTATTAAATGTATGTGTATATTTTTCATTCTTTTATTGTATGTGCATATATTACAATCACATTGGTCCTTATTGTTTAATTAGTCAATAAAACACCTCCTAAATGAACACATTTAAAGTTATCTGTTTTTCCATGCAGGTACAGGTGATGTCGTTGTCATCATGATCCCAGAGTCCAAAGGTCGGGAGATCGTGGCCCTGCTGGACCAGAAAATTGCCATCATGTTGTACATCACCATAGGCACCCGCAACTTGCAGAAATATGTGAGCCGGACGTCGGTAGTGTTTGTCTCCATCTCCTTCATTGTGCTCATGATCATCTCACTGGCGTGGCTCGTCTTCTACTACATCCAGAGGTTTCGCTATGCAAATGCACGAGACCGCAACCAGGTACCGCCCTCTGTGGAGTGTGTGTGTGTTTACAGACAGCTTTATGTGTATATTCTTCATTCTTTTATTGTGCATTACAATAAAAGAGTGGTGGCTGGGTGGTTAAGGAAGCGGACATGAGTCTGGAAGGCTTCAGGTTGGAGTCCACGAGCTGCCAAGTTACCACTGAGGTAACCAGGCTTTGGAGTATTTTTGGTATTTATGTAAATATTGATACATCTTTTAATCTGGCATTACAATTTAACTTGCACAAGAGACCTTAATTAACACAAAACCTATTCGAAAAATTACCAAAAACTATATATTTATGAAACAGTTTAGTTCTAATTGTCAGATCACAGATGGGGATTTTTAACATCTGTGATTTTATTTTATTTTTGTGTATTTATTTATGGCTCCCCAGCAACACATAGTGGTCACAGTAAGTGCTGGGAATAACCATGAATTCTGTGATTTGCTATGAAAATATCCAAGAGGTTAAATGGCCAATAAATATGCAGCGTCCTGTGACGGTGGTAGAAGTTCATTTTATTATGTAATGCTCAGAGCTGGGCTGTAGGCTCATCGACCGTCGCCTGGGCTACGACGGCTTTAATGACTTGTGTGAGTAGCTGCTCCCGCCTGGTTAATGCCGCCTGCAGCCTTTAATACAGCTGGTGAGATACAATGACATGGCAAACCAATGAACCATCAACCCGCTCAGCCCTTTGCCCTTTGAGCAAACACTGGCTTCTGTCATCTCCTTTAACTGAATGGCTGCCTCTGACATTCATCTAAGGTTTGAAACCAAGGCTTGTTATGGTTGGACCCAGCGCCTCGGCAGCCGCTGTTTGCTCTTTCACTTTCGCTTTATGTTGACTTTTTGAAATGGCCAATGTTGAAAAAAACCTCAGGTCAACGACTTGGAAATTTGGAAAAGTGTGTCACTTATTTTCGCTTTTTGTTTTTCCTAGAGGGATTTTAATCATTTTTGTTGGATGTCTGGATATTTATTCAAATTTAATTCTACCTTCAGATTAGTCATATGTGTTTACAAACTGTAAAAACAAAAAAGCTCAACACTGCTTAGTCTTTCCACTCATTTTTGTTATGTATCATCTCCTTGTGTCAAACGTGTCACAGCGGCGACTGGAAGATGCTGCCAAAAAAGCCATCGGCAAACTCCAGCTACGGACCATTAAGAAAGGAGACAAGGTAGATGGTATTCTCTGCACTCATGAAAATCAAGCCATGTTTCTGCTTCACTAAGTTTAAAATTATAAATACATTTGTTCAGTGTGTGATGTTCTGTACTCAGTGGCCTTTCCCTTCACTTTGCATTCAGGAGACCGAATCAGAATATGACAACTGTGCAGTTTGCATTGAGGGTTACAAGCCAAATGATGTCATCAGGATATTACCATGCAGGTAATGTTGTTAAAGGGAGTGACTTTTCTGACCTATTTTTCCTGTGTAAACGGTTTTCTCATTTTACCCTGTGTAAGAATTAATGTGTTTGCCTTTTCTCTTATGGCGATGCTATGTAACCTGCTGTGACTGACTTACGTAAAAAATATTTGCATAGAAATTAAAAAGAAAAGTTCAACTTTAAACATTAAATATTTACTTTAGAGATCAAACCAGATCCACAAATGTTCTATACCGGCCTGTATAATGAGTTTTAATTATATTTAAAACGGCTTTCATTTGACCTTTTTATGCAAAGCCCCACCAGAGGGCACAATTCAGACAACATGTCTCCTTTAACTTTTAGGTAATGGTTCAAAGGTTTTTCCGCAGACTTGTAACTGTAATTCTTACAAAACAAAAAAAAAGCAACAAAGGAAGTAAATTTGCAGTGGTGAAATATTAGTCCAATAGATCTGCGCCCTAGGAAGTAAATTTGCAGTGGTGAAATATCAGTCCAATAGATCTGCGCCCCCCCCCCAAAGGAGGCGCCCCACACTTTGAGAATCACTGTTTCAAAAACAGGTTTTATTTTTGTTTCGCACACACATTCTGATAACAGGTTTTATTTTTGTTTCGCACACACACACACATTCTGATAGTGACCCCACTTTTCAAATTTGTGTCCCATTTTTGCCACTGAAACAGATGAACTCTACCCGTCGTTGTAAAATTACTCATGAACATTTCAGACGTGCAGGAAGATATTTTACATACTTTGAAGAGTTTAGCGCCCCCTGCATTGTCCAGGTGTATTTTCCACTCATGGTTCTTTCTTTGTGTTTCTACACATTTTCAGGCATGTGTTCCATAAACACTGTGTAGATCCATGGCTGCAGGAACATCGCACGTGTCCCATGTGTAAAATGAACATTCTTAAAGCCTTAGGAGTCCCAGTAAGAGCATTTTCTATGAAAGTCTAACACACGCAGCCACAAACATCGCTCTCATTAAAGCAGCGTGTGCTTTGGTCATGTTCCAGTTCAATGCAGACTGTTCAGAAGACATGCCTCCTGACTATGAGACGTCCATGGCAGGCCCACCCACCAACCCCATCAGCGGGGCGAGTGAGATTACAGTGAACGAGAGCCTGGTGGTTCTGGATCCTGCAGCCAGGGCTGCGGCTCTGGAGCAGCTCTCAGCTGACGCCAACACAGCACTACAGGCCGGAGTCAGCCGTATCATTGCCAGCAGTGAGTGGACATGTTACACAGCACTCTGTGACTAATGTGTGTTTCTGCAGCACGACTGCACAAAACAATGCAATTTTTATTGCAATTGCAATTCGTATGGAAGGAACGCGGCAAAATCCAAAAAGCTTAGCAACCTGCCAAAAAAGGCACCACCAACAGGGTGAGGCAGGCACTGCACAGAGGGCGCTGATCTGTTGAGAGGGGGGACACAGAAAGACAAATGAATTTAACTGTACAATCAATACTTTATTTTTTCACAGCGGAGAAATTACACTGATTTGTGGTTGTAATTCACATCAGTTAAAATCAGTTCTGTAATTCTAACAGTGTTAAATTTAATTATATATGTATGTGTATAAATATATATTTATATATGTATATATATATATGTATACACACATATATATGTTTTGTAGCTGCTGTAGCCGTTGCCTCGGAGCTCACGGTGCCTCTCCTCCTCCTCCTCTCCTCAGGTGAGCACCAGCCTCTCAGCAGTGACTCAGACACCTCCATCATAATGGATGTAGAGGTAGGTTTGTCTGATGTAGACATGTCCACAGAGCGAGACGGAGACGTGTCCAAATCCTGAGCTTTCGAAGGGTGGACGCGGGAAGGACATTGAGATGGCGGTGGTGGTTCTTAGAAACTTTCCCAGGAGGAAGTGACCTCATCGAAGACGGGGACATATGCAATACAACCCACAGCAGCACAAACTCCTGGTTCTGTCTTTACTACCTAGACAAACAGACTGTCTCTGAGAGACATGTCCAGAGCTCCATTTGTCACGGCCACACAGTGGTCACTCCATATGGTCATGGTCTAACTGCTGTTTACATACGTAGTGACGTGTGCCTGACATGAAGAAGAGCAGCATGGGATCGGTTACACTTGCTGCAGCTTTAAATAAATAAAAAAAAAAAAACAAAACAATCATTTCATTGATGGTGTCACATCACTGCCAATGTTTGTCATAACGTTCATGTAGCACAGCCACAAGAATCATCTGCACAAGAGCTGGTGTGGAGCCGGCTTTTTTTTTTTCCAGCACCAGACACGGGAAACGTTTTCTACTGTAGACCCTGTAGAACATTCTAAGCTGCTGCACTTCCAACTGTTTAAAAAAAAAAAAAAAAACAGCTGTTGAGTTCGCGTCCTCTCACTTGACAATCAGAGCTTGCCTCGAGCAGTTTACAGTGATGTCGTGCACTGCCCTGTTGAAACCGCTGCTGGTTTTACAAGAAGCCACAACACGTGTCCTGGGCTCCGAGTCTGTGTGTGTGCGTGTGTTTGTGTGCGTGTGTTTGTGTTTGTGTGCGTGTGTTTGTGAGGACGGTATCGTTCGTGTCTCCTCCACTGCTGCTGCAGTTTTCCTCTCCAAAGCGTCAGTGTGTACGTGGTTTAATGTCAAACGTCCTAATATTGTTGTCAACAAGTCCGTGCCAAGTTGACCGGAGGTGTTAGAACATGGCTCCCAATTCCTGTACGTGGTTTTATTTTGGCTGCCCATTACTGATGAAGTCGGTGCACGACGACAAACACAAGAAGTGGAAAAAGTAACTTTTGTTTTTTTTTTGTTTTTTTTTTGACTGGAGAGGTTGTTTTTTTTAAATACTAGGACTTTGTGATGCTGGGATGTTTTTACAGCATGACACGATGACAGCATGGAAATGTTTACAGTGACGGAAGACAAATCTTTTACTCCTTTGAAAATAGTGAAAGGAAGATGCATGAACCCCAGTGTTACTACAGCTGGGTCCTCACAGATACTATCAATCTAGCGTTATTGACTTGACATTTTTATTATTATCCATCATTTTGTGTTTCGTCTCTTTGAAGAATCACTCCTGTTTTATATTTGCTACTGTGTAGTCCTCAAAATTTCATTTCAACTTGATAATTAATTCATTAAGAACTCAAACCTCATTTCCCCACAAATTACCAACTAATAATGTTTTTTTTTTTTTTTTCGTTTGGGAAAAACTTCTTTGCTTTCCTCTGTCAAACTCAAACCCAGCTCTCCTGCACAACATTCCTGGGACTGTGGGGAATGTGGGGCTGGGAAGATCCTACTCAGAAAACTGAAACGGGAGAAATGTTGAGAAGGTTTTTATTTCTATATGATTGCTGCAGGTCAGAAACATTTGACCTGTTACAGACGTGGGATTGTTTGGCTGTGGATGATATCATACAGATCAGGGGTCACCAACGTGGTGCCTGGGGGGTATCTGGTAGCCCCCGTGGACAACTACAATAAAACTAGTCAACATGAAGGTCACAAATGTTACTGTTACTGTGTTGTTTTTTTTTATCAGTTCCACTTGCAATGATATTCAAATGGGTTCGACGACGATGGTAAGAAGAGAGCGTCTGCTATTGTATGTTCTAGAACTAATGATTGTTACATTGTTCAGTAAGTCTGTATCAAACAAGGAGCTCTTTGTGTTACTGAGTGACCTTGAAGTAGTTCTCAGTTTCAGAAAGGTCGGTGACCCCTGGTATAGATGGTGTGTGATGGAGTGTGAATCCCTTGCTCTCGCTCTGTGTGTGTATATATATTTATATATATACATATTTGGATATATGTATAAATATATATATATTTATGCTTATACAATATGTATATAAAGGAAGTAATATATTGAGGAACTTACTTTTTAAAAACAAGTGCTCCTTTATTAGGAAGAATACAGCTGTACCTTTCTATTGGTGCGATGGGGATTCATTCTGCCAACCCCGTCCACACGTGGGTACGCTGAGTATAAACTGAATGTAACCATTTTCACAGTTACTGGTGGAAAGAGAACATCAGCTGCAGCATCATCTCTGTGAAATACTGTAATAATCTGATGTGTTGAGTTTAGGCCTTAAAAAAAATCCCTGAATATTTGAACACAGACTTCACATTAGAATAAGGCAACCACAGCAGACCAGATTGTTGTTTTCTGTGTAATCCTTCTCTGTTCACATTTCTCCACATTTACAGACAAAAGAAGCACAGACCCAACTACTGACTCAATCTCTGTATTCTCTAACCAGGGATTTTCTTTCCTGTTAATGCTTCCGTTATGTTCAGAAGCCATCTGGAATTTTATTGCGCAACACACACCCAGGTCCTCACTACTCTGACCGTTGAAAAGAGTTTGGATGCACCTCCACCATGTGAGGAATTTGAAAGAAGTTATGGAGGGGGAAGGGATGACTGTACAGATATAGATGTTTCAATCGCAGCTAGCTTGGTCTTTTAAGCCTCTCTTTGTTACATTGTCTGTAGTAATGAAGCAGCACAGCTAATGTAAATATACTTTTGCTGCTTATTGTTGTTTTTCCTTACACTTTTAAAGATGTTATGCTCATTTTTTTCACCTGGCAGACACGTTTTAATAATTAAGGCTCTCAAACGAAGGCACTTTTTTGATGTGATTAATCACTTGGTAAATGGGAATTCAGTAGAATGAGTAAAAGGATAAGCTTTCAAATCTTTTGTGATGTCAACAATGTCAATCAGTCCACTGTACCTGAAAATCTAGTTGGCAATTGTGTAAGTCAGTTGTCACAACTGACAAGCTCACTGACCTACTACAGTTGTCTGTTAGAAGCCCTGCGTCCAGCCTGAAGTAAAAGTCTCTGCTCGTGTGAACCAAACAAAAGATCTTGGTCATTGTTTTAATGTGAAATCTCAATTGACAGGGATAGGGATGAATATCACAGGTGTAGCAAATAAATCAAATTACATAAAGATGCCAATTATTTAGGAAACGGTCAAATATGTGGCACCCATGTGGTCAGTTTGTACACATTGTACAGTGTACTTTGTACATTGTACCTCATGTATACTTTGGCCACTCCTGCTCTGATCATTTCCACTTTTCCCCATAAAATGTCTTAAACTGCACTTTAAGCTGCAACACTGAATGACCCCAGGGCTACGGTGTTGACGTCTTTGATCTCTTCTATCTGTTGTTTACTTCATGTGGTAGTAGGGTTACCTGCTGTTGGACAGACACTGTATTGTACACTGTCTTGAACATACAGAAGATAAGTGTTGTTGTTTTTGTTTTTTATTATTAAAATAATATCTCAAATGAATGAATGGTGGAGTGTTCCTATTATATATTCATCATAAATGTCTTTGTTTTCTAAGGTTTCTTAAATGCTTTGGTTTTACACTTTTACAGTTACATGACTAATTAGGATAATTGTTTTTGAAGTAATAAAGTAAAAAAAATAACAGTCATGTTTTCAGTTAAAATGATGCCTAGCCATTAATGTTTATCAGTAGCTAATTGTTCTACCATTGTGCAACATTACGTTGTTTTTTTTTCCCCTAAAAAATAAGAAAAACAAGTAGGTTGTTATATAATCTAAGTATTCCATTGCTACAATTTAGACACAAGTTTATTTTGTTAGCGTCATTACACACCTAACTGTTCAGTAGTTGGAAAGGTTGATCCTTTATAAAACTATTAAAAGGACACTGTTAAATGTTGTGAAGAAGAAAAACAGAAATATAGAGGAAAAGAGGAGCAGGTGTTATTTTACCATAACTGACCATTTAAAAAACAAATCAAAAACTGTTAGCCCTCCCTCTGAGGAACTCAGCGCTAACACGTCCGTTAAAAAAAGCAAAGGTATTTCAATTCTGTGAATTTTCGTAATTATTTGCAATTTATATCCACGAGTGATTAGGTCCTGGAGTACACGTAAGCTTCGCTTGTAACGTGAATTACTTAACTTTGCCTGTAGATGGTAGCATTGCATTTCTAAATGTGAATCCTGTCGCAAGGACCACAGACACCAGGTCGAAAGAACCATCAACCGGTTGATGGGTTAGTAACCCACAAAAGTTTCCGGTGGGATATTGTTTTGTTTGTACGAAAAAGCTACTTTGATCATGAAGTAGCACCGCTGCGACACGTAAGTGAGTCCGCCATCTTGGAAGAGTGCACCTTGTAAACAAACAAAACGATATTACTTTATTTATCTCTGGGAAATATGTTTTATTTTTTTGTTTGAGATTAGGGTTTTTTTTATTATTATTATTTTGCTTCTTAAAGCCGACCTTTAGCATTGTTCCCATATTTACCTTCTACAAACAAAAATGAAAAAAGTCAGTAATTTAATCAAAAATGCTACTTTTATTATGCAAGCATTTACCTGATTATAGGTCAACCATACGGTAAGCCATAAAAAATTACATAAATTCCGGGTGTTTTGATGTGTAACCACAGAGTTTTGTTTTTGATTTTCTTCTCTCCCAATAGTTTCATTCTGTTGAAGCAGAAATGATTCATTCTGAAAGGGTTTAGGAGAAAATTCCCATAAAGTTACAGTATGTTTATGGGGTTTTTGTTAACAAGACAAAAATACAGAAGATATATATATATATTGGTGTAGTACAAAGAAAAGGGGAATTCTACCAAATAATTTTACTTTAGTTTTTACCTCACATGCGTAATTTCTTTCAGCCCTTCTTTTGAAACCAAACGGGCCCTTCCCCACTGACCTGTGAGTCAAACCTATTAGTTTAAAGGTAGTATTAGAAGAAATATTTAATTGTGTTGTTTATTCAAATGAAACAAAACTGAAAATCAACTGTGCCAAACCTGTTTAAGTTTGGAATGGAACTTTAACTCATACATGGTCTCTTTAATTTAACATGGTCGTCTTTAGCATATTTCAGGGAATTCATAAATAACCATGTTTATCTTCTCAGGAAACATTTGTTTTTGTCAAAGGAAACAACTAATAGCATGTTTCAGCTTTGAAAGAAGCTGTTGTGTTTTTTTCTACTTAGAGAAGGACAATAATGTACTGCAAAAACAGGCGAGTCTTCCTCATGTGATATAAAAGGAGGAACTGTGAAATGTATGTGAAAATGAGGATATGATTCAGAAAACAAAAAAAGGAACAGGCTGTTCCAGATATGCTTTTGCTGGTAATTGTTAGACTGGGTTAGATTGTCATGGAGCAACATTACAGTCATTATATTGTCATTCTCAGAACCCATAAAGAATTCTTTGACTTATTTCTGTGAGAGGCACGGCAGTCTGACTGTGACTGACAGACCTCTGGCCTACTTATACTGTATTTAACACGAGTTCTTCATATTGTCAACATCCAGAGGTTAGATATCCGATGATAATATTGTCATGTAGCCACATTTATATTAAAACCTTATGCTTATCCTTTAATGAAATCTTATAGTAATTGACCTGTTCTCCAGGTAAACAGCATTTACACCTATATTAGCTGTATAGCAGAAAGAAAAAAAACCCAATTTATTTTATGAGTAAGTCAAGAAAGGTGGAAAGTACACTTATTTGCAAAGTCAAGTTTAAAAATGATACCACGTAGAAGTCATCCTGGATCTGATATAATGTGTTGGAGATATAGTTAGAGAGGTATATTTTTTATTGTTTTGACCATTGCTGTTGTTGGAGATTAAACTGTAAGACACAGGTAGACGAGGAAGACTCAGTTGAAAATTCAAAGATGGTTGGCTTGAAACTAATGTAGTTGAGAGGTTATACTTAGACAGATCTGCCACTAAACCCCTTGAGGGAGCAACACAAAGAGGACTATTATTTGAGGACCTAGAAAATGTCAGAAGTCTGGTCTGTTTATATAATGGAACAAACTTGGCACGAAGTACACTATTCACAATGATTCTTCTAACAATCATGAAAAAATTGGAGGATGATTCTTCTAACAATCATGAAAAAATATTTAAAAGTGACTAACTTGGAGGACGGTAATCATTTCAATATCATATGTTGCCCTTTATGCCTTAGACTCGGGCTGTCAAATATATACGGCCCACAGGCCAAAATCCCACTTGGGGTTTCGGTCTGGTCCACTTGATGAACTTTGAAAGTAAAAAAAAATACACAAACACTTACACAGCCTTAGACAGTGTTGTAGACAAACTCAATGATTCATTTATTTACCAAGCATTGGGGAAAAAATAAAAACCAATATGCATGTTGCTACACCCACAGCAGAAACGAAAAATAAAAACCAATATGCATGTTGTTACACCCACAGCAGAAACCAACAGAACATACAGTCACCACAAAAACTCTGTCCGTGCAGGAACCACCAGGTGAAGATGAGTCAGACTAGCTGGTTTCTTTGTCAGATCATCTGCAGGGAAAGTTAGTAAACAACCACCCCAGTCAACCCAGTACATGCTACCTCTGCAGTGACATTATTTCACATCCTGTTTTTAAGAAGACAGTGGGCAGGAAACCCATTAAACCTTTGCCTGTTGAGCCATGAGTTCAATCTTTAGGTTGTGTGACATTAAACTGATCTTTTTAATTGTGTCTGTGTTTACGTGGGTGTTTTTCACCCAGCGTGAGTGAATGTGGTTAAAGAGTAACAACTGTATGGCTGACACTAAAGACTTCACAGAATGGTTATTTCTGTTGTGGACTGAAGTCACTTATGCATGAAGAGCCTGAAGCGAGCTCTCTACGTCTCAATAAACATGACACTTCTTTGTTTTTGAAGAAATGCACTGAGGGCAGTCACACTTCGTTTGTCTTACAGATCAAACTGTTTGGTTTTATATGTGTCATTACTCCTGGGACTGTTCAACAATAGTCAAAATGTGGAGGTTCACTCAAGTACACAAACTGAGTAGTGACCTAAAATGATTGAATACTTTTGCCTTTTGTTTTCCTTCATTTCCCTGCAGTAAGGTTGCATTAGCAAGTGTGTTAACACTATGTAGTCACTGGTCAAACCACGAGACCACCTTGCTCCCACACATTTGTTTTTCATTCTCTACAATAACAAATGATTTAAAACTGTTTCTTAAAAGTTGATCACATTGATGGGTTTGTCTCCTTTGTGTTCTACAGTATTAAAATTATATTTCACTTTGTAACTGGCTCCCTCCCTCAATCAAAAACAAAAACGTTATTAGTGTAACTGTTCACTCAGTGTGAGTCTCGATGTTCGCTTGTCGCAAAGAAGTTCAGGGCCTATATGTTTTGCCAAATCAAATCAAATCAAATCAAATGGATGTATCTGTAAAACATGACAGTGTGTGTTTGAGTGATGGTATGAAATCTGGATTACTGACTCTGTAATGGAGGAACCCTTGTTGTTGTGTCACATGGTTTCACGTGGCCTTTATCCTTTATAGTTGATCTATTAATCCTTCCAATATAACACATTGTCATACACACTGTTATTAAGTTGACAAAGTAGACCATGTCCTCAAATACGTATGTGTTCCAGTTGTCCAGGCATCAAACCTAAAACAAACCAGGTGAACACTTCTCACCAGACAGTAGACTGGACCTGCTCAGAGCTTGGCAACTCCATGTTGAACCACTGCTCCACTGACATCCCTTATTCTATTTTGCCTTTGTACCAAAGACACTTGTCTTCTTTGTTATTTTTGTTGCATAACTGTTATTTTCTGGTCAGGTCTTTTTGATGTTCATACATTTGCCCTCAGCTCTTCAACTGTACCATCAAGTGTTTTCTGTTTCAGGAGCCAAAACAAAAAGCTGTTGACATTATAAAGAACAAAGATAGCCTTCCAAAACATTTTGTTTGACAGAAACAAACAAAGCGAAGCACCAATATCAATCAATCAACAGACAAACAAACCCAGGAACGTGAATGTCAGCAGAAGTCAACGGAAACACGTTTCCCTGACTGTTAATGTAAACAGAGTTGTTTCCTTCATGGCCCAAGGACGAAATATTTGGTTTCCAAAACACACGTGTCAGGTTTAATTAAAAATAAAATAACAATTCTTTCTTTCCTAACGTCTTGCTGACGTCTTGCGTGGACCAGCCCCGTGACGCGTTCGCTTCATTTCTCCCGCAGAGGAGGAGGCGGAGTGGAGAGGAGGGAAGAGGAGAGGAAAAGAGCGCAGTGCATTAACTAGGTAAACAGAGCAGTGTTAGTTCACAACACGGACCGACATCTCAGCTCATTGACGGATCCGGCTTCGTTTTCACTATTCTACGCTTTGAGCGAACGGTTAAACCCGTCGTTTCTACCTTGCGAACCTAACGCTCCCACCTCTACGTCGGTCCGTCGCACCTGCCTCCGGGCATGGACAACAAAGACTGATCCCAGCGAGACGTAAACACAGTGCGGCTGCACCAGGCCCGGACGGAACCGAGCCAAGAAAGAGATAATATTAAAATATTATTATTTAATCCAAGAACCTGTCAAAGTAGGTGTGTGTGTCTGGCTGTCTGCGCCTCCATGTTGGATGCCGAACGGCTCTGTTTAATTATAGCAACACTTGTGTTCGTCCTAACTCCGGGAGCAGACGCTGTTCGTGTCGATCCGTGTTTTCACTGATTCATCGACATCTCTGTCATCACAGTTTGACAACCGCCGCGAGCTGTTCTCTAGGTTCAATGTTATCTTAAACACAGACAAGACGACAGAAATATGTGGGTCAGCCCTGAAGACGTGTTACTGGCTGGTGCCTTATGGATCACCGAGAGAGCGAACCCATATTTCATCCTCCAGAAACGGAAGGGCCACGGGGATGGAGGCGGAGGACTGGCTGGTAAGTGTGTTTGTGTGTGTTTGTGCGTTTTGTTAGCATTCTTTCAATGTTAATGTGCTTTTGTACGGTTAGCAGTTCCCATTATGACCAGAACCTAACTAGACTGTGTCAGAATTCAATTTATGAGGTTATGAGGTTCAGGTTTGGATGAAGATGAGGTTTGTTGTTAGGCCGGGACCAGGTTTTAGAAGGTTAGGTCTCTGATTTAGACGTTAAAATTGGAGTCCTGACAAGAAGACCAGGACTAACCCGTGTGTACAATTGTTCACACACACAGAGTGTCTAATCAGACAGTATTGTGACTTTGAGTCATCCAAGTTTTTGGAGTTATGGTAGGATGAAGTTAGGAAGAAGAACTGGTTAAAGTCTTGGGTCTGGGTTACTGTTGATAATATTTAAGACATTTAACTGTTACATTTTTAATCTGATTAACAGGGTTAGCTGAGGTTCATTAAATTATGATTAATCGTGATTATAATTAATCATGAATCGTGATAAATCAACACTTCTTAATATGTCAAAAAAAAAACCCTGCTGGAACAGAAAGGCATTAACAGCAGTTAGATGATTGTGTTCAACACAGTCTTGTTTTATTTGTGAGTAATCCAAATAATTAATAATATGGAAATCAGTGGAACAACATTTGGTAAAAAAAAAAAAAGAAAAGAAAAGAGAATTGATTGATATTGATATTGATTCCACAGAGGGAAGTTGTTGTGTCAACAGCAGATTTGCTCCAACAGGAGGCGCCAAGTATGAGGTTCGAACCCAGAACCTTCTACGGAACCATTAAATAATTGCATCACCAGGTCTCTATCATAGAACCTTCAGATGGCAAGTGTGGATTCTGCCACTGTAGTGCACTGTTTTTTATACCCCACAAATCATGTGTTTAAATTTAAATTTATTTTTTGCTCCTGAACTATATTGTCTCTGTGGAATTGGTGAAAAGTCTTATATTTTCAGACGGTGTTCCTCATCACTCGTGTCATCGGACATACGACACCATGATTTTGTTGTTCCTTGTCACCTAGTCTTTGTCACTTCCCTTTTGCTTCATGTAACACATTAGCATCAACCAGACGGTAGACATAACAGAGACACGTTGACACACCATGTCCATGTGATCACATGGACATTCAGCTGTCTTTCAAGTGTGTGGACTGGCCTCACCATTGTTTGTTTATGTTATTGTTTTTCTCCATAAATAGGGTTATATTATGGTTCATGCTCCACTCCAACATCAGTTCAGAACCCTAACCCTCTTGGATGAAGGGGTGAAACGTCTTTAAAAAAAAAACCTTACTCCGTCCAGTTGCCCTCGATGGAACTGTTTTTGGATGTGCTAAAATGTCACAACCAAAAGGCTGTTGCTTTTATTGAACAAAGGCACTCTTTTGCTCATCTATTTACAGTCTAAATGGTTCATCCTCAAGTCTTACAAAAAGATCAGACAATAGATCAATTCATACTGGTTTCAATTCACATCAATTTAATTTTTTTTAGTATCTATATTACTTTTGTTTTGAATCATAGTAAAGGGTTCTTTAGTTTTTGAGCTCTGCAAAGTCATTAAGTTTTCTTCATCACTTCATCACTTTAGTTTTTGAGCTCTGCAAAGTCATTTACGTTTTCTTCATCACTTATCTTTTTTTTTTGAGTTTTAACTTTTGAATTTGAGGTTCAGTTTATATCAGTGAGTTATAAAAAACCACCAACATTTTGTTGATGTTATTTCCTCCTCAGTGGTGCAGGAGCAAACATGGTGTGTGTTGAATGTCAATCTGTTGGACTGTTGGCTGGAGACAGTTGGTTTGCTCACTCATGCTGAATCATTCTCTCTCTCTGACTCTATACCTCTCTCTAACTCGTTCTCTCTCTTTATCACCCTGGTTTTTTCGTCCTTCTCCTTTTTTGGGGTCAGACAACAGCAGCAACAGAGAGAAGGAAATAAAGTAGGTTATAAAAACACGCCGTCCGAGGTGAAAGTTCATTAGTCCTTTTCTTCATGTATTTTCTTTGGAGATCATCGCATTCAAGATGTGCATGAAGTAAATGATTTCTTACTTTTCTTTTTATTACTTTACGTCAGTGAAACCTGAGCATTTTTCAATTTATTCTAATTGACTTATATTTGTAGTAAAGAAACACCGCCAGAGGCACAGAGGAGTCGGCCGTGGAACATTAGATCTAACGTCAGTGTCCGATTGGGTAACACAACACTGGCCGTTCTAACTGAGAGAGAATGGTGACAAAAGAAGAACCTAACAGAACCCTGTTATTTTTTTTGTTAGGTTTTTTTTTGTTGTTGGTATTTTTAGAATATTTAAATTATTTTTCACAGCCTGGTGATCTGGTTTTTGTTCAGCTTTTTTTTAGGATTTTTTTTTTTTTACAAGATGCAGCATAATAATTTACATTACAGCAGTGGTTGATTATTGTCCAACTTGATTAAAACGATGCACACAGAAAATAATATTAAAAACTATATGAACGTCAACACACGCGTTATGTTCTTCAGAGTCGGACTGTGATCCTTGAACGCCTTCTTGATGAGCAAAAGTATAGAAAAATTGGGTTCAACTTCAGCACTGGTGCTGACTGGTGATGTCAGTGTTATGTAAATGCTTAGCTTGCTGATTTGTGCTCAGTGTCAGTTGGTGCTCTGTGCTCAGTCATACTGGCATTGTCCTCAAGGAGCTGCTCAGTAAATCAGCACTTCCAGAATCTCTTCAAAACAAATACATTTTTACAACGGAAATATGTTCCAAATAAGTAAATGCTGGTTGGACTGTCGTATAGTTTACACCAGTGATTTTCAACTTGTGGCCCGTGGGCCGAAATCAGCTGTAGGATTCCAAAAGAAACCTCAAATAATAACGTTAGACAAAAATTTGATTTTGTGTAATTTTGCCAAAAAATGTCCAAAAAATTCTGGGCCGATCCATTGAAATTGTAATCAAATCTCAACTACAGAAGTTGTGGAATACAGCCACGTATAAGTGAAAGTGTTGGATTTTTTTTTTTTTTTTTTTTTTGGAAATGTAGAAATATTATATTTGCGTTGACTGTTCTGATCTGCAGGACTGATCAACTACAGCAGTTCAACTAGGTCACCACAGTGTGTCCCTTGTCTAAACAGAGTTCAGGGCATTCCCTCATATTAGAGTTTGGTGTCAGACAGATACTGACTCTGTACTCTGAAGGTTATCGGTTGTCTTGCACTTGATGATCTGCGTTATCGAAGTCCATGCAGGAATGGAAGAAAAGGCAGTAAAAAAAAATAAGCAGATAACAAGCTCAACTTCCATGTGATTTTTATGACTCACGTCTCCTCTAGGCCTCGGTTATCTGATACAGCATCGATCTCCGAGCCCTGGGAGATAGTTCTGGTTTGAGTGACCTGATCAAAGATTGTGCTCCAATAACCCTGCGCCTCAGCTGTTTCTGTTTCATCGTTGTCATGGAAATTATACAATGAAGAAACAAAAACAAGAAGCGTCTTGATCCAAAGTTAGCGTTCGGCGTGAAAATTAAAGACAAAGATTCTTTGAAGGGATCATAGTTGGGCTCTGCATTACTGAGCACAGACGCACAAGGTATCACATGATTTTCGTAGCTCGCAGACATCTCAAATTTAGGAATGTTCCAGCCAAGAAAAAAACACTGTAACATTTGTGTCTTGTTTTTTGTTTGGGTTTTTCTTCTTTCTAGTCTTTCTAGAGGCGTGACTAGTGGATTGGTCTGATAAGAGGAGACATGGGGGGAGACGAGGGGGTGGGTGACACCTAAAGGCATTAAGTGTATTGTGGAGCTCATTAATTACATGAGCCCTGCTTGTTATTTTATACAGTATTTGATAATTATCACCTGTAGTAATAGACTGGTTAGTGTGAAGATCCACTGTGTCTGGTCAGTAAACTGTACTCAGTGTTGACAACCAGTAACCCTGAGCAACAACAACTAACAGTCGACCACAGCAGTAGCCTACAGTCATCTGCTCACATGGATGTTAATAATCTATTATATTAAAACTGTGTTTTTTTTTAAGCAATTTCATTGTAGAAAAACTGTGAGTGCAGTGAGATCAGATTTGAGATTTCATAAGTTTCATAAATGTTTTTTATTCTTTCACGCAGTGTAAATCATTTGCTTGAACACAGTGAGGTCTGCAGCAACATGTGGACATGTTTTCACATGTGTTGACTATTGTCCTGTTCTGTATCAAAGCTCTTCTGTTTTGCTCTTAGGTTTGTTGGTTGGGACCTTGGACGTCGTTCTGGATTCCAGCGCTCGAATGGCACCGTACAGGATTCTGTACCAGACTCCGGACTCTTTGATCTACTCCATCATCGCTCATGGTATGGACTCGTTTTTTTTAGAGTGTTAAATGTTGAAGAAGGCTTTTACCCCTCTCAGCTTCCACCTCCTGCATCCTCACTTCACATGATCCTCCAACATCCCGTCTACATGCCAAACATTACATCATGCCTCGGTGCTTTCAAAGGGCAGGATTACAAAAGGGGAGTGTGGGGGGGGGCAGAATGGTTAGATGTGATTAGAAGTGTTTTTTAATCTAACCCCAAGAGGAAAGTTTTATTATTTTTAATCTAACCCCAAGAGGAAAGTTTCTGAGAGTCTCTGACATTGGTGATCTTTACAGTTTATATGTTTATTTTTTTAAAGTTGTTTTTTGGTCAGTATGTTTTTTTTTTCTCTTCGGCAAAAAAATATCAGATTTATTCTACATTCATCTAATCTATAACTCTGCCTTTAATTATGTCTATACTGAGCGCATTGTCCTGTGGGGCCTGTCCACAAAGTATATAGTATTACATTTTTACTGTACTATCAGGATTGTCTCATGATTGGATTTAAATGTTTCCCATAAAATCAGTTCATAAGTCGAGGGAGGTTTCAGTTCTTAATTATTATGTTCCACTAAAAAAAAAAAAAATAAAGTGAGTATTTGATTGCAGCATGCTGAGAAATGACTGACTTTATGAGAAATTATATAATCATTAATGATGATTACATTTTTATAAAATCGTCTGCAGTCAAGAATATTTCACCTTCTGTGCGACACATGCCCAGATGATGTTGTGAAAAACAGGACTAGCACCAATGTAGTTCATAAAAACAGGTCTCCCGCTCTCACCTCCTGCTTCTTTCTGTCTCTCTGTCCTTCTGTTTTTGCTCCCCTCAGTTCACCCCCACCCCTCCCCCTCCCAGTTCTTAACTCTCTGTCGACGGCAGAGAGGAGCAGTCTGGCTTCTAATGTGCACTCCTTAAAAGGCTGCTTCTCCACAGTATTTAGAGATAATGGCAAACAATGACAACCATTATGGCCGGGTTTATTTTTCCTCAGGCTACGAGAAATCAGTTTCGGGAAATCCATTACTGTTCAGATCTAAACCAGAACACGCAGGTCTGTTTGGTCTTTGTTTTGCACATGTGACCTTCAGTCCTACGGCTCACACTGCTCTGCACTACTGCCACTTGACAACGTATGGCCGAGACTTGTGTCCTGACTTGCCCCCTCCCACCTTCATCTACAGGAAGCTCCCGTAAAGAAATCACGGAGCACTGGGAGTGGCTGGAACACAACCTGCTGCAGACACTCTCCATCTTTGAGAATGAAAATGACATCACCAACTTTGTCAAAGGAAAGGTTCAGGTAACCTAAACGATGATCACTGTTGTGTTGGGGTTTAAGTTTCTATATTTAATATTTTCATTTAGGTTTTAAACTCATATACGTTATATATACATATACGTTTTAATATTTTCATTTAGGTTTTAAACTCAAATATATACACATATATACATATACGTTTTATCTATCCGCTTACCTGGTTTGAGAATTCATGAGAAGTGATGACCACTAGATGGCAGCACTGCAGCTCATTTTATTAATCTATTTTAATAATCCAGGGATTTCTTTTTGCGTTGACTGGTTGCAGGGCATCATTGCAGAATACAACAAGAACCAGATTGTCAAAGAGGACGACGACACGGACAAATTCAAAGAGGCCAGTGCCAAGTTTCGCAAGATCTTTGCGATGCCCGAGGAGGAGAAGCTGGTGAATTATTATTCCTGCAGCTACTGGAAGGGCAAGGTGCCCCGACAGGGTTGGCTGTACCTCAGCATCAACCACCTCTGCTTCTACTCCTACATCCTAGGAAAAGAAGGTCAGACCGAGACACTAGGTCTTTGTCGTAGCAGTGTTTGTTTGTCTTTCCAAACCAGGTCAAAGGCCAAGGGTGAAAGTTCACATCAAGTAAAGTCTTTGTTATTATTTTTTTTCTGTTTTAAGCCAAACTGGTGGTGCGCTGGGCGGACATGACCCAACTAGAGAAAAGCGCCACCCTCCTGCTGCCTGACGTCATCAAGGTCAGCACCCGCACCAATGAGCACGTCTTTTCCGTCTTCCTCAACATCAACGAGACGTTCATGCTGGCAGAGCAGTTGGCCAACATCGCGATGCGTCAACTTCTGGACAATAAAGGCTTCGAACAGGACTGCTCACTTCCCAAACTGAAAAAGAAGTCGCCCAAAAAGGTGTCTGCTCTCAAGAGGTGAGGAAGACCTTGGTGCAGGACGGGGCCGAAAGATGGCTGATAGAATGACATCCAGTGTTGAGGGTTTCTTTGCTGTACTGAAACTGATTGACTGATTGTTATTGTTTTTGCTTCTCTTTGTGAAATGGTTGATGATTCACCAGTGTTTGTGACTCCTTCCTCTTCACACCTCCTCTAAATATGTCTTCTTTCAGGGATCTGGATGCCAGAGCGAAGAGTGAGCGTTACAGGGCTCGGTTCCGTCTGCCTAAAGATGAAAAACTGGACGGACACACGGACTGCACCCTGTGGACCCCCTTTAATAAGATGCACATCCTGGGACAGATGTTTGTTTCCACTAATTACATCTGCTTCACCAGCAAGGAGGAGACGCTGTGCAGCCTCATTATCCCTCTGCGTGAGGTCAGTGGGTTCGTCTGTTCTGTAATACCGACATCAGCATGACATGGTGTTGGACACTGGAACAGTGGAGCTTAACTGCACTTGTTCTTCATGTTCAGTATAGTCTAATATTATTGTCATAGAGATTTCAATTTGCTTTTTGTTATTGTTTATAACTTCATCCTGACAGACATGGATTATTTTCCCTCCAGGTCACCATTGTTGAGAAAGCAGACAGTTCTAATGTGCTGCCCAGTCCCCTGTCCATCAGTACCAAGAATCGCATGACTTTTCTGTTTGCAAACCTGAAGGATCGGGACTTCCTCGTTCAAAGGATCTCCGACTTTCTGCAGCAGACCACCTCCAAGATCTGCCTGGAGAGAGAACTCACGGGCAGCCTCAACAGCTCTGACGACGAGGTGAGAAAACGCACAGATAAAAATGGAGGATATCAATGATTACAGTTTGGTTGGTCTGTTGTTTTTGTTTTTGTCTTCGTATTCTTGTTTATTGTTTGTCCAAAATTGTGTTCGGTGCAGGTTTACTCCATCCACGGGTCCATGCTCTCCAGCAGTCCACAGCACAGTTCGGGTTCAGAGGGCGAGCGAACGTTTAACCTGAATGACAGCAGTGTTCCCACAGCTACACAGACCCTGATGACCATGTACCGCCGGCGTTCACCCGAGGAGTTCAACCCAAAACTGGTGAGTTCATACTTTGTAGAAGAAAGAAATGTGTCTGATTATCGTTAACGTCTTATTTAACGTGTTCCCACATGTTTCCCAGGCGAAAGAGTTCATGAAAGAGCAGGCGTGGAAGAACCACTTCACTGAGTACGGACAGGGTGTGTGTATGTATCGCACTGAGAAGACCAAGGAGCTGGTCCTCCAGGGGATCCCTGAGAGCATGAGGGGGGAGCTGTGGCTGCTTTTCTCCGGTGAGCACAGGACACTGTCAACAGATCTGATTTTACTCCTAACATGTTGAAAAACTGTATTTTTACCTCATCATTCTTTGTTTATGTTACATAACAACATTATGTCTTTGCTGTGACAACAGTGGGGAACCATGGTCTGGTGTTCAGAGGTCAGAACAACACAAAGGTTGTCATAGATGTAAAGGTCAGAGGTCAGAGAGAGACAGATAGAAAGACGGTCAGACAGAGGCCAAAATCTTTAGAGACGACGGAACAAAAACAGTACAGACTAACTTGACCTGATCAATGACCTCATCAATGACCTCATCAATGACCTCATCAATGACCTCATCAATGACCTCATCAATGACCTCATCAATGACCTCATCAATGACCTCATCAATGACCTCATCAATGACCTCATCAATGACCTCATCAATGACCTCATCAATGACCTCATCAATGACCTCATCAATGACCTCATCAATGACCTCATCAATGACCTCCTCTGAGTGAGGGTCTTCCTCGGACCGTGTTTACTCACACTTTTTTTTCTCACACTTTCTTCTAGTTCACGTTTCATGTGTCTTTTCAACAACATGTCTCATCAGCTGATTGTTTGTTTTCCAAATGCATTCTTTCTCACCCACTCACTGCATCAGTCTGTTACAACAGAGTCACATGATGATTCGTGGTCTGTGCCTCATGTGATTCACATTCAGGTATCACCAGACTACACACCAGTACGTGTTGACGTGCACGGTCGTGTTGTGTGCTCCTCACCTGAGGACTCACTCACTGAGGTCCGCCTCTGCAGCCGCACTTCATCGTGGAAGTCACTTTAAACCAGACTGATCTCCGACTCCAACATGTTGACACAGCTGTTTAAAACATTCAGGTTCTGCCTCATTACGTAATTTTAAAAAAACAAATGTGTTATTAGCGGTTTGTTGAGCCTCTGAACTGGGACTTGTTTAAAGTTTAATCATGTTTTGACAGAAGGTCGGTGTTCTGTAAACTGAAGGAGCATGTACACACGTGACCTCTGTGAACTATGGAAAAAAAAAAAGGTGAAAACTGAGTGAACTGTTAATGGCCTCTGGACCTGCACCTGTTGATGGAATAGTAAAGTAATTCATATGAGAGTTAATCAGTGGCTGTTTACTGTCTCTTAATTCATTTTGGGTGAAGAAAAAAAAATTGTAGTTGTGGCTGCAGGTGGTGAACTTTACATGTTTAAAATAAAACAAGATAACCCAGCCACTAGAGGGCGGCACAGGCCCTCATAGTGCCAATTCCAAGACTGGATCCTCCTCCTCCTTCTCCTCCTCCTCCTTCTTCAGTCTGGATTCAATTAGATGCTTTTTCTAAATCATGTTTCCCAATTTGCTGAGTTTAACTTCATGTTTTTTTGGTTGTTTTTTTTTTTCATAGGTGCCGTCAACGAGATGGCCACTCACCCTGGATACTACGAAGACCTGGTGGAGAAGTCCATGGGGAAGTACAACCTAGCCACTGAGGAGATAGAGAGAGACCTGCACCGCTCTCTACCTGAACATCCGGCCTTTCAAAATGAGATGGGAATCGCCGCCCTGCGGAGGGTCCTCACTGCATACGCCTTCAGAAATCCCAATATTGGATACTGCCAGGTACGGACACACACACACACACACACGGGTTCCCATTTGTCTGTTGTTTCTGTGTTCTTCACAGAAACTTGAACCCTCCTCTGTGTTCCTGTGTTCTTGACTCCACAGGCCATGAATATCGTGACGTCGGTTTTACTGCTGTACGCTAAAGAGGAGGAGGCCTTCTGGCTGCTGGTGGCGCTGTGTGAGATGATGCTGCCTGACTACTACAACACCAGAGTAGTAGGTTAGTGTGAGGTGTTAGTACTTTTTTGACTTTAAAAACTGAGAAGAAACAACCCGTTCATCTCTCGCTCACTTCCCCAGGAGCTCTCGTGGATCAGGGCGTGTTTGAGGAACTCGCTCGGGAATACGTTCCACAGCTGTACGACTGCATGCAGGACCTGGGAGTCATCTCCACGATCTCCCTCTCCTGGTTCCTCACCCTGTTCCTCTCCGTCATGCCGTTCGAGAGTGCGGTGGTGGTGGTGGACTGCTTCTTCTACGACGGCATCAAGGTCATCTTCCAGCTGGCGCTTTCCGTGCTGCACGCCAACATCCACCAACTGCTGAGCTGCAAGGACGACGGTGAAGCCATGACTGTACTGGGCAGGTGGGAACACAGTTTGGTTTTTTTTTGTACTTATCCTTTAGTTTTGTTTTTGTTTTTTGTTTTTTTGTACTTATTCTTTCATCTCTAATCATCTGTCCTTCTGGGATAAATAATAAAGACAGTAATCCTGTGACATAAGACAGTGTGTGTCCACATGTAATTGTTCTGTCCTCTGTTGTTCTGCAGGTACTTGGACAGTGTCACCAACAAGGACAGCACTTTACCCCCCATCCCCCACCTCCACTCTTTACTCACTGACAACGGAGAACCACATCCTGAGGTGGACATCTTCAAACTGGTCCGCAGCTCATATGAGGTGATATATTTTTTCATGCATCTATATATTTGTTTAATTTCATTAAATACATTTTGATACATTCTTCAGTTTATATTTTAAACGATATATTTAAAATGTTTAAATTGATGGTTCATTTTTTTATTTTTTTTTTATTTGTGTATTTGTTCACTTCAAGTATGAAAATACCACAAGGTTTCTTGATTTCTACTACACAAATTCTTTGCACAACATCATATAGAAACTGAGGAGGTGAAGGAATGAAACACAAAGAAAGAAATACTTATTTGAAAATGAGAGAGAAGAAGCATGGTTGTTAGCCATCTGTTAGCTGCATACATTTATATATATATTTACACATACATTGGTACACTGTCTGCCTGTCATCATCACCATGCCGTATGACTGACAGTGACGTTGACCTGTTTC
>NC_024315.1:2094848-2109662 GCF_000523025.1 Cynoglossus semilaevis | reverse complement strand
TGACTGACAGTGACGTTGACCTGTTTCTCTCCGTGTTAGAAATTTGGCTCCATCCGTTCAGATGTGATCGAACAGATGCGTTTCAAACAGAGGCTGAGAGTCATCCAAACCATAGAGGACACGACGAAACGCAACGTGGTAAGAACGTGAACAAATACTGAGAACAACTGTACATGAGATTATTTTGTCATCTGTGTTTGACAACGTGTTCCTGATGAACTTGAACTTGAATCAAACTGATTTATTTTTCTGTTAAAGAAGTATGAAGTCTGAACTCTTTAATGGTGTGATAACGATCAGCACATTTACAAATATATGCTATATATTTTCTTTACACATTCAAAAACACATGGCACATTCAGCTCTGGATGGACCAGCTCTGTAGCCGTAGCCTCAGGTCTTTGAGTAGATTTTCACTCGGATGAAAGCGCCAGTGTTTCCGTCCTCGTCAGTTTCTCTGCTGGTCTTTAACTTTTAACTCTGTTTTCTATTTTTAACTTCATCTGATTGCGTTTCAGGTCAGAACCATTGTCACAGAGACGGCGTTCAGTATTGATGAGTTGGAGGAACTGTACATGCTCTTCAAGGTGAGTCCCAACAAAACAAACTGTGCCTCAGTCTCAGAAAAAAAAAACAAAATCAAAACAGAGACGTTTGGGTGTCACCTTCAGCTCACTTTAGATTAATAAAGATAAAGATTAAAAAATGAGCTGCAATGCTGCCATCTAGTGACTAGTCACTTTCATATTTCCTCAAAACTATTTTTAGAGCACACATTATTTGGTGAAACCCAGGTATTGAATTATCGGGTTTTCATTTTAATAATGTTAATATTAACATCCCTGGATTTAATCTATTAAATATAATTTTTTTATTAAATCAGATTTTTTTTTTTTAAATAAAATAAGCTTCAGACAAATTATGACCAAATACAACAATCCTTTATTTGAAAGAACTATGTAAAAAAAAAAAATGACCATCACCATTTATCTGCTTGTTAAAATGAAAACTGGTGCCAGTTATAAAAAAAAGTTTTGTTTTTTTTTCATTTATTTCCTGTCCACAGGCGGAGCACCTGACCAGCTGTTACTGGGGCGGCAGCAGCAACCCCACGGAGCGTCACGACCCCAGCCTGCCCTACCTGGAGCAGTACCGCATCGACGTGGAGCAGTTCAAGGGCCTGTTCAATGTGCTCTTCTCTTGGGCGAACGGCGCCCACTCTGACCCGCTGGCCGCTCGCTTCTTCCGTCTCCTGGATGAAAACGGGGACGCCCTCATTAACTTCCGCGAGTTCATCAGTGGCCTGGGTGAGTCGAGCAGAACGGAGAGTTTATCTAGTTCGATTACGATGTCGTTGAAAGCATTAAATGAAAAACTCCCTGTTGTGTTTCAGGTGTGCTGTGTCACGGGGATTTGACGGAGAAACTGAAGCTCCTGTACAAGATGCACGTCCTCCCTGGTACGGCTGCAGTTACCATGTGTAACCTCTGATGACGGAAACAAAACTAGCACATTTGTTGAGGTCGTATTTTCTTCATCTCAGTCGAGTATTTTCTCTGAATTGCAGACGTAGTTCAGGAGCCGGACGAGCCCGACTCGGCCTTCGAAGCCACTCAGTATTTCTTTGAGGACATCACTCCAGACTTGTCCAACAGTAAGAGCCTGCACTATTCTCTGAGTGTGACTGTTTGTTTGTGACGGGTTTTTTTCTCCATGTACTGAACACAATTACATGCTGTACCTTCATAACAACTTCCTGGTCAGAGTGACACAGTGACAGTGACCGGTATTAATACACAGAAACATCTGCCTCTGAGTACATGCTGTACACGTTGGCCTCATTAATCGTTAATTGTCGAGACCCTGGGAACGACTTCAGAGTCTTTGTTTGTGTTGTCTTTGTTAGGAAATAGACTTTGTCTATCCATCCATCCATCCATCCATCCATCCAAACATCCCTTATTTGTGTCTGTCTTGTTGTAGTTGTGATCTAATATTTTATGGAAATCTCCACATTTCCATTCATTTCCAACAGTCTTACAGCTATATTCAATGGACACCCTGTATTAACTCAGCCCACCCTCCCCCTCTGTTCAGGTCATGACTCCAGGTGCAGAAGTGAGAAGGATGACGGTTTTGTCAGAGTCACATTTAAAACCGAAAAAGGTGAGAATTAATGTCCTACACAGTTCTTCTAGGAAAGATATCTGTTCTATAATGTCATTAATCACTGAAGAAGAAGAACATTACATGGGTGTTTTAATGGACATTCCTTATACGGAAGAACAGCGCCACCCTGTGGTGAAGTTAAAGGATTGTTTAACAGCGCCACCCTGTGGTGAAGTTAAATGATTGTTTGTTTTCAACAGTTAAGAAACTGAACACCACGGACTACCACCATTATCTGAAACTGTGGAACCAGGAGAGCAAATCTAAACTAGAAAACACCAAGAACCTCCCCAAGTTGAATCAGGTGAGGTTCCCGTCCTCTGACGTTAGTTCTTCAGTCTTCAGGTGGTTTAGATTTAACCTGAGTTATTTTTTTTCCCCTGTCCAGAAGTCAGTTCATCGAGCTGTGTAAGTCGCTCTACAGCATGTTCAGCGAGGACGCTGCGGAGCAGGAGCTCTACCACGCCACAGCTACCGTCACCAGTTTGTTGCTGGAGATGGGAGAGGTAGGAAAACTCTTCTCCTCCTCCTCCTCCTCCTCCTCCTCCTCCTCCTCCTCCTCCTCCTCCTCCTCCTCCTCCTCCTCCTCCTCCTCCTCCTCCTCCTCCTCCTCCTCCTCCTCCTCCTCCTCCTCCTCCTCCTCCTCCTCCTCCTCCTCCTCCTCCTCCTCCTCCTCCTCCTCCTCCTCCTCCTCCTCCTCCTCCTCCTCCTCCTCCTCCTCCTCCTCCTCCTCCTCCTCCTCCTCCTCCTCCTCCTCCTCCTCCTCCTCCTCCTCCTCCTCCTCCTCCTCCTCCTCCTCCTCCTCCTCCTCCTCCTCCTCCTCCTCCTCCTCCTCCTCCTCCTCCTCCTCCTCCTCCTCCTCCTCCTCCTCCTCCTCCTCCTCCTCCTCCTCCTCCTCCTCCTCCTCCTCCTCCTCCTCCTCCTCCTCCTCCTCCTCCTCCTCCTCCTCCTCCTCCTCCTCCTCCTCCTCCTCCTCCTCCTCCTCCTCCTCCTCCTCCTCCTCCTTCATAAGAAAGGATCTCCTCGGTGAGACCAAGTCTGAGCTGAACACGAGCACGAGAGACGCCTCGGAGTCCAAAGACAGCCGGGAGGCGGGAGTCGACGACGCCTTTCAGCGGAGGAACCAGGAGGAGAACAAGCCGAAGACGTGCGAGGAGGAGGCGGAGAGCGAGCAGATGGCGCTGATGCACGACATCAAGCTGGAGGACTCGTCCCCCAAAGACACGACCACCTCCATGGCCATGCTCATCTCTGACGACGAAACCAAAGACGACACCTCCATGTCGTCGTACTCCGTGCTCAGCGCGTGCTCCCACGAGCTGGACGAAAAGCTGCAGTGTGAAGACATCGCAGAAGACACGGTGCTGGTGCACAGTGACCCCGGGGCTGACGGTGACAAAGGCAGCCGGCCCTCTGGGAGCGCTGGACACCTGGACAAAGGTCTGCCCCACAGCACGAGCATCGACAAAGACTGGGCCATCACCTTTGAGCAGTTCCTGGCCTCGGTGCTCACAGAGCAGGCCCTCGTCCACTACTTTGAGAAGCCCGTGGAGGTGGCGGCGCGCATCACCAATGCCAAGAATGTGCATGAAGTTGGGCGCCCTCTGCTGTCCTCCAGTGACTATGAGATCTCACTGTCTGGATGAAGAAAGGAGAAAAGAAAAAAAAAACACAGCAACTTGCAGAAGGGAAAAATAGTGAGGTGGTGTGACGGTGACAGGAGGTGTACAGTGTATATTTATGACGGAGGAACAAATGTGACCAAAAACGTGTACATGTATTTTAGCAGATGTGAAGGACTTTTATTAGAACAATCACTTTTATCCCGCTGCTGCGGCGGAACATTAATATTTAAAGATTTCCCACATTAAACCCATGTCCACACATATAAGAGCTGTAATTTAAATGATAGTGAAATAGTGTGAATGTCGTCAAACCGTGTACTCACGTTCATAGGCTGCGTCGATGTAAATGTCACCAGACTCAGTCCACCTTATAAGTAAAGATATAAATAGTGTACGATCGTTATGACAGCCTGAGAAAAAAAAAATATATATATACATATATATATATAAACATATATATGCATATATATATATATATGATCAGATAATGGCTCCCTGACTTTATGATTTAAGTTGCTGCTAATATTTTTTGTTTGTTTTTATTTGAATAGAGGATTTTATCTCGATTCATCCTGCGAAACGTCTTGAAGCTAATCGTTAATTTCGTGCAATATTTTACCGTGTTCACACACACATGACTTCTCACCTCCATATAATGTTCATCATTATGCACTGTTGTTTTTTTTGTTTTGAATTTTTAAAAAAAGAAAGCGAAAACAAAACTAAAAACTGTCAAAGTGCTAGAGTACGTGTACTTTCTGTGGTTCAGGAGTACTACGAATGTAAATATTCTGTGAAGAGGAAGAAGTTTACACTAAGAATCTGCTGTTGAAAAGGCTGCACTCGTCACGTTTACTACCATCTGTTTCACTAATGTGTAGTTTACCGTTAGCTGGTAACTGACCTATAAACACCAACCGACATGTTCTCCTGTTCCTTTGATTTTTTTTTTTTTTTTTACGTTGACCTGTGAACTTTTATACTTCTGTTTTTAATTTGTTTTTATGTGATTTATTTTTTTAATCTCAGCTTGTTGTTAAAATGCTAAATTTAACTGCATCGTGTGTCAACACCTCAATAAAATGACTTAAATAGGTCTTGACAAATTGTTATTGCATGTTGTCGATTGTTACTGCCCTCTTGTGGTTCCACAGGTTAGGGCAAAACCATGAAGAAGTGAAATTCATCAGACCTGTGGTTCTCACATCTATAACTTTCATATTATATATAAAAACTGAACAGTTCGGGAAATGAAATGATCACGTGTCTGCTGAATAACCATGTTTTTTTTCTACATTTTCTGTTTTGTTTTGTTTTTTTTTGGAGCAGTTTTCACTTCACCACAGGAGGAGTTCCCGTCTCATGGTTCTTCTGGCTGAAGGTTTTTGTTTTGTAACCCAGGTCCACAGACGGCTCCACAGATATGGATGAGGGTGAAGTCGGTGCCTTCTGTAGGTCAGTACCAACACGGATTATACCTCCCTTTCTACTTTATTAACAAAAGAAAATTCTATTTATATTTTAAAACTCACAATTACTCACAAATATAACATGTTATTTCATGTATACAGTACATGAAATAACATGTTATATGGAGAGTAGGTCTGGAAAATATTTTTTTTGTTTCTTTTTCAGGAAGCTAATAATTTGAAGTAAAAGATAATATATACATATGTCTGTATATACACACATATATATATATATGTACACATATATATGTGTATAAGCCTCCTGCTTAAAGCAAGGATATTGCTGACATCTTTACTCGGTAACAAAGGACTTTGTACCGATGTCCGAGGTCCAGAGATGTTTGGAACTGTTTTTTTTTTTTTTTTCTGGTGGGCTCAAAGTCTAGTTCTTAACAGTTCTTTTTCTCATTTGCTGATGTCCAGTGTTTTATGTACAACTGAATTTCAAATGTCATTTTTTTTACATTTTTTATATATAAAAGATGAAGAAAAACAAAAAAATTTAACTAATGGATGAACTATTTAAAATGTGAAAA
The DNA here is from genome assembly GCF_000523025.1 of Cynoglossus semilaevis. Taxonomy (NCBI): domain Eukaryota; kingdom Metazoa; phylum Chordata; class Actinopteri; order Pleuronectiformes; family Cynoglossidae; genus Cynoglossus; species Cynoglossus semilaevis. The sequence continues at coordinate 2,103,863 of NC_024315.1, read as the reverse complement.
AATTGCAAATTAATGCAATTTTCCCACTGAGGCACAAAAAAGTTCTCTCCTCACAACAGTTCCATGCCCCCAACCAGGCCCTGCCCCTCACTTTGGAGCCACTGTATTAATAAATGTTCATTTTAAACTGAGTAAAAAAAAAGATTATCCTTTAAACTTTGAATTTGAATATTTTAAAAAAATATATTGTACTACAGAGTACATGCTATTTGTAAGGTAAATATTGTGGACAGTTTAATGAACTCTTCTAAGGAATATTATTTTATGAAGAGATTATGTTCTGTCTTCACTAAAGGCAGACATACATTAAGGTGGTGCAGAAAAAAAAAGAAAAAAAAGTCCTTTAAGAGAGTAACGTTATCAGGACACACCTTTGACTCCACTGTGTTTAATCCACATGGGCTCAGTCTTGTTGTCAATATGGACCAAACAGACTGGGGGATGTGTCTCAGATGGACCAATCAGAAGTCAGCTCACTCACTCACCACAGAACAGACCAGCCGCAGATTGGAGACAAACAAGAAATAATTAATCAGTAGAGACATGAGACCTCAAACCAGTCAGAACCTGCACTGTGTTCTCATTGTGTTAGTTATATCCAAGAAAAAAATACATTTTTTAATAATTACACCGTTTCATACACTGAAAAACAACATGACGTCATCTGATAAATTACTTTATCCCCATTTTCTTTTCTATTTAACTGCATTAAAATAGCTTTTAATTTTTAACGATAACCCAGTTGTTCGCAAAGTGGAATGCGGCGCCCTCTAGGGTACGGAAAGATATTGCAGGTGGTCTCATCAGAGCAAAAGAGTTTGTTTTTTTTCTTTATTTGTCCTACTGTTGGGACGTTATGATTATTAATTCATTATTTGTGGGGTTTTTTTTTTTCAATTTTTTCAGTATTAATTCCAGTATTTGAATAAAATTTGGTTGAGATTAAAGTTAAAGTATTCATGTGTCAATGGAGGAGGACTCGTCAGTCCTTTTTACAAAAGGGGGCGCTGCACATGACGTTTTGGAACCACTGACTTAACCTTTAAAACAACTTAAAACTATCACTGTAACCAGTGTATTTTTAATTGTAATGTTGAACTATAAATGTACTTGATCGGTTCTCACAAAACTAGAGCAGAGAGTGATGAAACAGACAAACCACTGTGATGCAAACATTTTGTGACGCATTTGGAGTTCTTATTTACCCCCCAGTGACCTTTGCTCATTGATTCACGTCACAACTTTGATCTCTCTGCCCCCCTCACCCCCCACCCCGAGGTCATCCTCGTGAAATTAAGGTCTTCTCTCACACAAAACACTCTCCTATTAATTTACAAACTCTCATGTTTTGGGTCTAGATTTTTAGTCATAATTTCACTGTCTGTTGATGTAGATCTGTGTCTGTTCTGTCCAAACACTTCACTTCCTTCTGTTCACATACAGTACAGTATTCACTGACTAACGATGGTCTGTTACTTTTGCAGGTACGTGAACAGTAAAATCCATCCATTTTGATGAGCAGTCAAAGTCAAAAAAGTTGTTTTTCTAGAGAGCGTCTGAGTGTGGAGTCATCTGGACATTGACTTCCTGACAGTGAGTGGACTTTGACTCAGCCGGGTTCACAGAGGTGTACAGTAACGCCTCTCTGGGGATGTCATAAAGACGCCGGCCACAGAATGCATAAATACAGCAAAAGATGTCTCCCTCCTGAGAGAAGAGCGAAAGACCTTAATGGATTATAATCTGGACAAACTCTGCCTGGTAACAAACATCCTGGGATCGAAAAGGGACCGTCAGACGGTGAGCAATTTTCCTGTCACCATTTCCTGACATGTCAGATGTCAAGGTGCTGTTTAGGTATAATTATAGGTGTTGATTTTGTGTGTGTGTGTGTGTTTGCAACAGGAATCATGGTAGGACTGAAACCCTCAGATGTCCCCCCTCCTCTGGGGGTGAAGATGGCGAGCGCCGGAGCAGCAGCCTGTATCGCAGACCTCGTCACGTTTCCTCTGGACACGGCTAAAGTCAGGCTGCAGGTAATCACTGCTGCTGCTGCTGCTGCTGCTGCTGATGATGATGATGATGATGATGATGATGATGCTGCAGAACCGTTCCTTCAAACCCGTTCACATACCTGTTGAGTCTGTACCACTCTGTGCTCTGGTAACCTGCGGTGACGGGTCATCTGTGTCCACTGGCCTTCAATCATTGACAGCTTTGAAACCAAAACAAAAACTCTGTGTTCTTCTATTCGCTCCTTAAGGCTGCTCTGCTTGACCTTTGACACGCAGGTCCAGGGAGAGAAGAAATCGATGAGTGGCATCCGTTACAGAGGCGTGTTCGGGACCATCAGTACCATGATACGGACCGAGGGACCCAAGTCCTTGTACAACGGTCTGGTGGCAGGTCTGCAGAGACAACTGTGCTTCGCCTCCATCAGGATCGGCCTCTACGACAACGTCAGAGATTTCTACACCGGTGGAAAAGACAGTCAGTGACTCCAGAGTCTGTTTAGTTCAAAATATAACTTCGTGTTTTTAAACCTTTAAAAAAGTATTCCACTGATTGACTTAATTTCATATCAAAATAATTCATTAGGTTATAGTTTGAAACCTATGATCCAAAAATCCGGTACAGATGCAGAACTTCAGTTGGTCACACAACAGTTCCTGTCACCGATTGAAAACTAAGGATTGCAATTTTTGCAGTTTTTCTTGCATTTTCTCTAATTAATTAAATTAATTATTATTATTATTAGACATTATGAGGAGACACTGCTGCAGACTGCAGGCCGACCTCCATGTACTCCCCATCACTTCTCCTGTAGGTTTATCAACAGCTGTCGTTCTTCCCCATCCATTTATTACATCATTTCTCTTTTGGATTTTTACACTATGGCAACATTTTATTTTATTTTATTTTTTTAATAATTTTATGAACTTTATTGATCCCATACTGGGGGACTTTATTGATCCCACACTGGGGGAAATTCTTGCAACAAGCCGCCCCTAGGAGGCGCCAAGTATGTGGTTCCTCCCTCCTATGGCAGGAATGTGGTGCGTTGAGGTTCACAGGAGAAATTAAAAATTAAAACTTCATCATTTCTTATTGAGAGAGGTAAAATGACAGGAGGCTGACAGGAAGGGTTCGATTCCATGTAGTCTGCAGTTGTGTTGCATCAGGAGGGGTACGCACCGCCACTGTGTGTTATTTATAAATGTTAGGTAAAAACTTCACAAATACATTCATCTGTTGTTTCTCCTCTTGAATGTTATGAAGTGGATTCAAAACATTTTTTTCTTTGCGTTTTTTCATCCAGACCCAGGAGTTCTGCTTCGTATCCTGGCCGGCTGTACCACAGGCGCCATGGCGGTGTCTTTTGCTCAACCCACTGATGTGGTCAAGGTTCGATTCCAGGCTCAGGTGAACCTGGACGGAGTGGCCCGTCGGTACAACGGCACGATGCAGGCCTACAAACACATCTTCCAGAACGAGGGTTTACGTGGCCTCTGGAAAGGTGCTGCGTCAAGAAGAACGCTGCGACTCATCAGTGATGGAAACATGACAGAGGAAGAGTGACGAATCAGTGTCTGTTGTTTTCTTTTTCTCTGTTCAGGCACGTTACCCAACATTACAAGAAACGCTCTGGTCAACTGCACGGAGCTGGTCACGTATGACCTGATCAAGGAGGCCGTCCTTAAACACAAGCTGATGTCAGGTGAGATAATACGAGTCCGACATGTAGCACACACACACACACATTACCACACACACATTACCACACACACATTACCACACCGGAGATACTTTCTGATTGGACAGAAATCCACACACCCTCTCATCCTGTAATCTACAGCTGATAACAGGACACACACACACACACAGCGTCTGTTCCTCTGGCTGCAGTAAAAACACATCAGTTATGCCACTTTTATCTCCATTTCTTTTTATTACTCCCGCTCACGTTGTAATTTGCTGACGGTGCTCTCTGAGAACAAAGGCCTTCCAACTCCAGGAAGAACCAAAGCTGGATTCTTCTAGTGGAGACGCAGTAGATACGAAAAGTTTCTACATACCTGGACTGTTTGGATGTAAAAATAAAAATAAAAATAAAAACTTAAGGTCGCAACATACCTGGACTGTTTGGATGTAAAAAAAAAAGTCAACTTAAGGTCGCGATTAATCAAATTAAAATGTAAACTCTTGTGTTAATTGTGTAATTTCAAAAATACTTTTGTGCTGAATAAGTAACGTTTACACCCAGACTATGCGGCGAGTTGACGTTGTGTTTTTTCTTCCTGTTTCACAGACAACCTGCCGTGTCACTTCGTGTCAGCGTTCGGTGCCGGCTTCGTCACCACCGTCATCGCCTCTCCGGTCGACGTGGTGAAGACCAGGTACATGAACTCACCGCCAGGCCAGTACAACAGCGCCATCAACTGTGCCTGGACCATGATGACTAAAGAGGGGCCAACGGCTTTCTACAAGGGGTAAGCTGTGTCTCCCTGACCGGGGCTCCATGTTTGGATTTAAAATTCCATCTTCTCCTGACTTTTTTTTTTTTTTCCTCCTCCAAAGATTTGTTCCATCGTTCCTGAGGTTAGGATCATGGAATGTCGTGATGTTCGTCTCGTTCGAGCAGATCAAGAGGGCCATGATGGTCACCAAGAAGAACATTGAGGCACATAACTGAGCTTCACAGCTTCACAGTGGAGCTGAAGACATGATCTGGACCAGAGGCTGTCAGAGGGAACCTACCAACCATCACTTCCTCTTTGAGTCGTATCTGACAGGGATTCTGTGCTGTGATGACAAGACAATCAATTCCAGGGAAGAAGAACAATCTTGTGCAATTGAAGATTTGTCATCATCATCATCAGCCCAAGCCAAATATGGAGCTTTTGTAGAACGAGTGTTTATACTGAACTCCTGTGGTAAGAGCTGGGATTGCACTTTAGCTGTAAATGTTAAAAAAAAAAAAGGACTGCCACATAAACATGAGGCAGCTGGAATTAAATAATTTTTTTTTTCCTTTTTAATAACTCAGGTCTAAATGTAACACATCTTTATATAAGCACTAAATATATCTGACTTGTTATACAGATGTGTACAGATGTTTTTATTCACTCTTTTCAACATCAATGATTTATTTCACATGATCCTCAAAGAAAAAAAAACTCATTTACAAACAAGTTACAAAAACGCCACTTCACTATTAGGCCACACGAGTTTAGGACCACTTGGTAAATTACTGTTGACTATTAATGGTCAAAAGATTAAAGAATTATAAAAAAAAATCTCTGGACATAAATATCAAATTCCTGAACAGGACAAACTCTGACAACAAACACAAACAGGAGGATGGTTGGAACCAAAAAAACCTCGGTGGTTAATTGTTAACACTAAGACTTCGGCTGCTTCTTCAGTCAAAGTGCATCAGTGCCTGTTAAACACCAGCCTATAACAAACATAATAATAATATTGTGTCTTATCATCACTACAGTCTGCTTCAGCAGCTCTTGAATGTCTCATCTCTCTATGAAGCTTAGCAGTTAACAGCAGCTGTTGTCACTACAGCGTGGACGACCTTCACACGATCACGTCTTCAGCTGCAGCGGACAACTGAGTGGAAATGTGAGCAATGTTAGAGACGCGGGAGCTTCACTCTGTTCATCTTCATGTTTGTTTGTTTTTATTCATCCAAAGAGATTCAGAAATTACCGTCCGTTCAGTCCGTTCACTTCATCTCTAAGGGCGGACGGTCAGTGTGAGGGAGACGTCGGGTTCCTGCAGGTGTGTCCTGATGATGGTGTGGAACTTTTCCCGGTACTGATTGAAGTGCATGATGCTCTCTGGTTCCTCCAACAGCCAGAACTTGTCAAACTCGTAGGCCAGGAAACCTAGAAGAGACGGAGACGTTTATATGAAACGGACAGGGTCATGTGACGGTGAAGGTCAGGGGTCAGGTCAGTCGACTCACAGTACAACTGGTGAAAGTGCTGCAGCTCCGGTGGACCCGGCACTGTGTTGTAGAAATGTGGTTTCAAAGCTCCACTCTTCAAGAGACTGTAGGCCATCTCTGTCAGGTTGATCCCAACTATGGCATATGAATACCTGACACAAAATACACACACACACACACACACACAGGATGGCTAAGTGACAACTGCATCTCCAGACCAAAAACTGGTTCGACCCCTACAGTATCTAGATCTACATGTATTTAAGAGATGATTCAGTCACTAATAATCAAATGATAAATGTCTCTCACCCCAGTTTAGGATGGTTCGCATGAGACAACACCTGTCGAGCCTCTTCTGTGTAGTTTTCACTGAAAAACCTGCAAAAGAATTTTGAAAATTCAAGTTAAAAAATGATATATATTTTATATATTCTTAACTTCTGATGTTTGTATTATTTTTTTGTTGTTTTTTTTACAGTGATTCTAGGACATTTTGTCACTCACAACAGGTTGACCAGTCCCAGCAGGCCCATTCCTCTGAAGTCAGTCTTGGGGTCATCGCCTTGGAAACCAATGTCTCCCCACTGTTTGGTAATTCTTGACTCCAGTTTGATGTTTGGCATCAACAGGCCCCAGAGCTGAGGAAACAGTGACAGAGTTACACAATTCACGTACACAATGTGTGAAACTGTCACATTAACAACCTTCTGCCTTAATGACGCCCCCTGTGGCAGCCTGCGTGAGTTGCAAAGATTCACACTGTGAATTGAATTTCCCAATTGTGGGACAAATCAGGGACGTCACCATTTTAATTTTCTAATAAATTATAATCAGCTAGGGACGTCACCATTTTAATTTTCGAATTGTCTTATAATCAGCCCTAAGTACTTACTTTCAAAAGCATGTCCTCGTGTTCCGTCTTCTCAGAGCTGAAAATCTGTTTCCTCAGGTCTTCCACATTTGTGTACAAACTTCTGTATCCAGTGATTTGTAACAGACAGGTGTGCAGACTGACCTTAAACCTAAAATAGTAGAAGTAAAAATATGAGGATAATTCAGGCAACGAGATGTGATGAAAATACCAACGTGACAAATTTGCAGCTCACTGAGGGTCTTTCTGCGGTTGGATGTTTTTCTCCTTCATAATTTGCTGCACACATTCTTGGAGATTTTCCGTGCTGCTTTCCACCGCTGCTCTTAAAACCTGGGGTAAAAGGAGGCGCAGGTCAGAGAAAGAATCACAAAGAGAAAAGATAGTGTTAATCACTACGGAGAAAAGTCACCGAGTGTCGCTGAATGTTCTCAAAGCAAACGGAAAAGATTACAACAGCACTTTACAGTGATATGGAGTGTTGATTAGAACATGCTTACACCATGTTGTAATGTAACCATAAATGACCAGTAGAGTCAATTTGTCTACACTTACAAGTGTGACGACTGATAACAACTGATAAGGCTCAGCATTTAGAAGATAATGAAGGGGTCGGGACAAGAGTGTGATTCTGCTGGGGGTCCAAACTAACACAATATGACCACATTATATAAACTCAGTGAACTTTCATCCTTTTCAAACCAAAGACGAGAGCACATGAAAGAGTGGGATCAGCTTACCTTGTTCTTAGAAGAGCGGAGGGAGTATTCTACAAAAGGGGCAAACAAGTGACATAAATATAACGAATAAGTCATCAATGTAATGAGTTAACATTGAGTCCACACGCTGTAGTCACCTGCTTTTGTCGTCCTCCGAGCCCCTGGCTTATTCCCGGCACATATTCTCTGCAGCTCAGTTTTCCCTGTCACCAGTCTGATGAACCACTTCAACCAGTACCTCAGGAAGGAGGTGTACAAGTACTGCCATGCAAGGCCAAACATTGTCTAGAAGAAAACGACGGTACTTGGTTTAGTACTGAACTTAATGTGTGTTAACAAAACCCAGACCAAATGTAATTGGATCAAGCAAGTAAAAAAACCCAGACCATGTCAGACCATAGGGTTCCATCGTCATGGCCCAAATTTTGAAAAAAAATAATTCTTTTATTATTGGGTTAAATTTTTTAAAGTTGGCTTTAGTTCATGAATACATTAAATTAAACGGAAACACACCACAAAGCGCCAGGACGCCTTCCTGTGGAGTGGAGAGGTAATGCACTTCCAGGTGACTCATTCATAGACACAAAGACACACGCGCACAATAAATTAAACACATTTAACATTTAAATCCCTTAAAACAGTTAACGGAAGAACGACCGACAAGCGTAAGGCTAATGTAATGCAAACGTGGCAACTACTACGATCGCGTATCAATACACACTCGAAAAAAAGAGTTTAACGCTCAAATGGCGTGTTATGACTAACGCTTCGAGCCTTGCCTATGAAACTACAAAAGTTCAACTCCCTACCGAACGTTTCCCCACTGAAATCTCCGACACTACAGAGTTGAGCTGTTTTAAGCAGCAGGTCGTGACAGGTTTTCAAGTGTTAGCAGGGGACAGTACCATACCCAAAATGAGGCTTTGCTCTAAGCTATCTTGTGATGAAGTATAAAAACGCAAAAAAGATAACGTTTTACTTACCACTATTTTATTTATAATAAAAAAGATTATATCCAAGCGCTTTTACTTACCACTATTTTATTTATAATGAAAATGGTTATATCCAAGCTTACATTTGGTCCGTTAGTGCTAACAACTGTTAAGTCGGGAGTTGTTACGTTTCTGTTGACAACGCTCGGTCTGTGATGCATTCATGGTCAAATTGTACAGTAATGTGTTTGGGATACTTCCTAGTAAATACCCAGATATTATGTGCACTCTTAGATGTAACCGAATATGAATTCTGTAGACTCTTAGAGTAAACATATTGCTCTAAAAACATGTGTATAGACTTGTAGAGGAAACCCAAGTTGGTTTAAATTAATATCATAATATGTTGTATTTATAAAAGCTCCAAATTACTTGATGTCCTTAAACATAACAAACGCCAACCATTTCTGGTCCGTCTTCTTCGTTTGTCTTTAAAGTCAACGTGCGTTTTAGTTGTGCGACATCGCCATT
>NC_024315.1:2048441-2094502 GCF_000523025.1 Cynoglossus semilaevis | reverse complement strand
GTTGAAATTGTTTCTTCAGGTCCAAATTGAATATGTCACAAATGTAAATATGTGTCTGTATATATGAGTGTTTGCCTCAATGTATCAATTTAGTGATGAAGCTAAAACCAGCAACGGTAGCAATTTCACATAATGCGGCGTTTGTCAGTTTTGAAATAGTGTTGTCTCTAGCTTACTTAGCTAGCTTACTAGCCAGAAAACTTTCTTACTAATAGTGTTGTCTCTAGCTTACTTAGCTACTATAGGGGAAAAGTTTCGCGTGCTCACCAGAAACTTTCACTTTTCACTAACTTAAATGAATTAAAGTAGTTTGAGTCACACACACACATCGCTCCCCACACACTGAGATGGCACCATTTTGTTTAAAAAGATAGTTTTGTCTGCAGAATACGGTTGACTGATCGAGTCAAGCGATGTCTTTACCCAATACAACCACAAGATGGTGCCAGATCTTCACTAAAACGTATCAACGTTGCATTTAATTTGAAACCTTTTCTTTTTAGTCTAGTCAGCGTTATTCCCTGAAAACATACTAAATAAATTACTCCTATATACCTTGTGTTTAAGAACTCATAAAACAATAAACAATACATTGTGACAAACTCATGCTGGGGTGATTCAACACAGTTAGACGTATGGGAGCCTAGAATTATTTCTTATTAGTAAATATTTTATTAATGTAGAGACTTAGTTATTTCTCCAGTGGACGACATTTTCACTGCCAAAAAAGGCAGACAATTTTAGAATGATTTTCCGTGAGAGTGACCGTCTAATTACTTTTGGCACTAAATGTAATTTGGAACATTCCCAGGGTTCTTTAAATATCAGCTATATAACTTAAGTATTTACTTGTTGAACATGAATTATTTGCTTGTACTATAGGGCAGTACAACTCTCGTGAAGAACACAATTCGTTTCTATATGTTTATACATAAAAGGACAAGCCTCAATGTTTTTGATCGTGATCGTTATCTTTCTTGTTCAATCTTTAATTTTATTATTCGATATTTTATCAAAGCCTTCGGTAAATCGTTAAGTCGCTAAATAACACTTTATTGTAATACACATGTACAATGTGATCGGGGTTTTTTTTGGTTTTTTTGTTCGTTTTTTTTTTATACACATGTACAATGTGATCGGGGTTTGTTTTTTTTAAAACATCAACACCTCCACAGCTGTGTAGTACTGAGAAGCACCGACTTTGGTGTCAGTGAACCTCTGGAGGATTCCGTGCTGCAGCTGATACAGCACTGCCTCCTCCATTCATCCATTCATCGGGTTTTTTACTCTCCTGCACCACGTTGTTGTTGCTGCCGCTGCCTGGGCCACTGAACTCAGTCAGGGATAAGACGCACACACACACACACCGTTAAAGGTGCATTTTCCAAAAAAAAAAAAAATTTTTTTTTTTTCAAATTCCATGATGATGCAGCGCTGATAGGACAGCAGTAAAACAGCGGCGGCAGCAGCAGCAGCATCATCCAGTGGACGGACAGAGATGACTCACAGCTCACGGTCAGTCACTCAGGCAATTTTACGCTGTAGTGTGTGGAATCAATACCACTATGATACTTATGTTGTGGTGGGCTGAGTGTGTGAGGCGTGGCTTGGTGTCACCGACACAGTGTTGGTTTTTCCATATGTGCTCTCAGGGTTTAGCCTCATCTCGGTGACACGGACGCGCCAACTGCATTCGCGCGGTCGGGAACACACGGCATCTCTGAAGGTAAGTCCCCCCCTCCTCTGTTTCTGCTTTCTTCTTGTCTGACGGAGTGAATTTCTTCGACAAGGTCGAAACATATCAGCACATATCAGTGGCCTCTCAGATGTAGGGGCGATACATGACTGCAAATGTGGGCTGCAGCCCAGATCTTCATGCACGCTGTTGTGCGCCACTTGGACGCTTCATTTTTTTGTGCAAATTCACAGCTTCTTGATATTCATGTCTGAACTGCTGCAGACATCAGGGGGTTTGTTTATGTTTTTTTTTTCTTCAAACCAACAATCTCTGTTATTGTGTTTTACCGTCTGTATTTGCACCTTGCCAACAGACAGGCAGATGTTCCACACCTGTCCGTGACCCACAGCAGGATCCTCTCCTCTGTAGGCACATTTACACTGAGCATCTCAATAAATTGATTGAAAACTATTTTTTTTCTAACTTTAAGTTGGAAAAACTATTTTTTTTCTAACTTTAAGTTGGTTTAAGATATTTTAATTTTAATCGAAATATGCCATACAATTAGATGTATGTGTGAGCAGATCCTACAGGCTCATTCATTGGTCCTGCTGTGACAGAAATGGCTGATGTGGAACACTGGAGTCTCTGCCTCCTCTTGTTTCCGTGTGGTGTAAAGCACAGAGCTCTGTGTGCAGTTATATTTCTAATTCATTTGTCAGACACCAAAATGATCAGATATTTCAGACTCCCACTGAGTGCTGGCTCATTACTTTGTAGGACTGACCCAGATTCTACCACACATTTACAAGAGGGACACCGAGAAAGTGTTGGTCCCTGCGAAACAAAATGGACCAAACTGTTAACACAACTCAAATGAACCGTATTGTCTGTATACATAATAAGAACATTGAACTAATTGTGGTTGGGTTTTAACAGGTTCTAAATCAGCATAAAAAAAAATCTTTATATGAGTCTGTAAGTAATGACGCAGACTTCTCTGTTTTTATAAAAAATATTTTTTTCCTCTGCCTTATGTGGGTTATGTTAAAGTAAAAATATGAGCATAAATATTTTGAAAAGCAGCATGTTGTGTATATTTAATTGTATAATAATGTTAAGCAAACGTACAAAAGTATTTATAATAAGCTTTGTATAAATAAAAATAAGAAATAAGTCCGTAAACAAAAATAAATAAATAAAGATGATTAAATTTGAATGTTAAAACATTTTTATATCAAAAATAAAGTAGAGAGATATTCAAAATATTTAAAAAAAAGCAAAAAAAAGCAAAACGAGAGATATTCAAAATATTTAAAAAAAAAGAAAAAAACAAAAATGCAAAAAAAGTTAAATAAGGTAAATTATGAATTTTTGAAATAAAATCTGATATTTTTCTTTTCTTTTTTTTTTCTTTTTTTTCTTAGGAACGTGATAACGTCACTGTTTACAAGTTTGGATTTCAACAATATTCCAACTCTGACTTAGTGGAAACATGGGAACGAACCCAAAAAGAACAGTGACAGTCCAGATGGTGCCTCAGCTGGCTGTGGTGGATTCTCTGGGCAACAGGGAGTCAAACGCCAACTGCACTAAAGGGGCCAACCTCAAACTCCCTCAGGTTTGTCCCACGGCCCTCCTCACATCCAACCACCACCACCAACAGGACGACGTGTCTTCAGCTGCTGTGTCCACCAACGTTGTCCCCCACACCCAACAAACAGCTGGTGAAGCGGCTCCGGCCAATGGGAACCAGGAGAAACCCGAGTTTGTAAAAGGTGGAGACCAACAGATGCCAGAAAAGTCGCTACCTGTCAAACGTGTGAGTGAGCCGGGAGGCAGCCAGACTGATTCTAATGCTAATATGAGAATGTCGAGCCGAGGTGATGAAAAGGATATCTGTAAAGCTGGCGTGCCATCTGCCGTCACAGCGTCAGCGGTCGACAGACAGAGCAGTAACTGCAGAGTAAAAGAACCCAGTGCAAACCAGGCAGGAGAGCAGCGTGAAAAGACGGCGTCCTCGGCCACAACCGCAGCACCAGAGGACAATAATAATTATGTTTCTACAAATGTGAAGAGTCCCACCAGCGTGTGTCATTTACCACAAACTAAATCTGCGGAGCAGGATAATAAAGGAAGTATATCCACTCCCCAAAATAAGGACATTGTTATTTCACAGAAACACACAGAGCAAATACAGAATTCATCGCAGCCCACACCTGGAACCAGCATGAAAACGACGTCTCCCCGGAACTCCGCTGCAGCTAAAGAACCAGGGCCCGCAACATCTAATGTAACGATGTCAAAGGAGGAGTTGAAAATGGAGAAGAAACCAGAAGAAGAACCGCAGTTGGTGGCTTCACAGCAGACCTCCTCCTCCGTTCAAAACGTCAGTCAAACTAAGACGTCGGTCAGTGAAGGGCTGGAGCGGCCGCTCTCCAAAGTCTACAAGGAGGCGTCCACCATGACCTCCTCCCTGTCGCCCACCCCGGTCAAGCAGTGTCATGACATGGAGGTGCAGGCGGTGGCCAACATGTGCAGCAAAGCTGTGGCCACCAGCCCCAGCCTGCTGCCCTTCGCCGGCATCCGCAGGCCGTGCAGTGGCGCGGGCCCCGGGGACGAGGTGCCGAGCCTGGCTGTGGTCTTGGTGGAGGACCGCGGGGTGGAGGTCCAGCAGGTGCACCTGCCTTCAGTCTCATCTGATTCAAGGTCAGAGAAGCTCACAGTGGAGGCAGAAATGTGCTGTAACCAAAATGCAGTCAAATCACAAGCAGATGGAGGACTTGGAGCCAAGCCCAAAGAGCCGGAGCCAGCTTTTTGTAACATTCAGCCGGCCTATCAAATCAACATTGAACACAAGGAGCAGGGAGACTCAGGTAACTCCCAGTGTAAAGCAGCGACTCAGAAATCTGTGGCAAAAACAATCAGTGCTCCAGCTCCTCTGCTCAAACCAGGGACAGCCCCACACAGCGCCGGTGTTTCCAAGTCTGGATCTGCTGACAGTAACGTTACGGCGCCATCCTCAGGTGCTGTTAATTCAAAGCCTGACCAGAGCCTCAAAACAACAACAACAACAACAATAACAACAACAACAAAGACAACAACAGGAAAAAACAAATCCAAGTCTGAAGTCACTACAAACAAAGCAGAGAGTTCAAAAAAAAAAAGCAAAAACGCTGAGGGTAAAGCTGCCGTACAGAAGACGGAGAAGAAGAAAAACAAAGAAGAAGAGGACGAGCAGGCCGAGAAGCAGGGTGTCCATGATGTCGTCTGGGACGAACAAGGCATGACGTGGGAGGTGTACGGGGCCTCGGTCGACCCGGAATCCCTGGGCTTTGCCATTCAGAGCCACCTGCAGTGCAAAATTAAGGAGCAAGAAAGGAAACTGATTGTGCAGACTTCCCTGCGAAAGTCGGTCTCTGACTCACCGCGACATCGCAAGAAGAACAAAAGGAGGCAGCAGAACATTTTCAGGTCAATGCTGCAAAATGTCAGACGGCCCAACTGCTGCGTCCGCCCCCCTCCCTCCTCTGTCCTTGAGTAGCACGGCCCAAAGATAGCCGACGTCCTCCCCTGTTTTTCCTAGAGGTCAAAATGTTTATCCCCGCGTCCCGACTGCAATACCGAGAGAAACATTGACCTGGTGATGATCCCTGTGAGTAAGTACGTAAACTCTGGAATGTTGTAGCATAACGAGTCCAAATACGTGTGATGTTTGTGATCAAAGAATGTAGGAAATATTATCTGAACGCGAACAACCCCAGATTTATTTTCTAGAAATAGATATTATATTAAAGAGATAGAAACTTCCGAAACTGATTTTTGAACAACGCGGGCAATAATAGTGAAGAAAAGCATGTATATTAGTTGAGATGCCGGTTGTATGTCCTATAAACGACTCCAGATCCTCACGTTGTACTGCACTGATCATAAAGATTCACACGTTACTTCCTGTTTCATTCGATGCGTTTCTCTGGTTTCCAGGCGTTTACAGCGGCTGTGTTTTTGTTTTCATTTACTTATAGTAAGTGATTCTGCTGTTCACCAAGAAGGGATAAAAATGCATATATATATACATATATACAGTATATATATATATTTATCTGCTGTTGATTCCTTGTTGTTTGTTTTTCTATTAAAAACCCTCAAAATTGGTTAACAATTTTCATTTCGCACGCATCGACTGAGACCCCCTGAGAAGAATTGTTTGAAACTACAGTTTAAAGACACAACAGCATCGAAATGTGTTTGTTTTGGTTTTTTTAACCATGGTGTTCCATATGCAGATGTGTGAAAAACCTTGTTGAAGGAAGTGACACAACATCAGAGCTGTGTGCCGGCGAGGTTACAGTGTGAGAGATAAAGTTAGACAAGGTGAAGTACCGCTGGAAAACTGCTGTAACTGCAGCACAAAATGAGCTCTGGGCTACTGCTAATGTTGGTCCAGAGCCAAAAACGTTCCTGTCGGCTGTTTTTGGCTTTACATATAGTAGTACTCATCGTAAATACTTCATTTATTCATAGGGGGCGTTGTTGAATTTTCGGTGAGAAACAAGAGTGTCTGTGAGTGTTTTTTGCTATGGATAAAAAATAGAAAACACCGACTGTTTCAATGTACATCAACCTGGCAAACAATAATAATATTTAATTATTGACCATATATCATTATTATTTCAAATTCTGCTCAGTGATAAAAGTCCAGAGTAGTTGAGTTTCTCTGCAGTATCTCTGAACCACAGCAGCATGTCACCAGGTCTACACTTTTTTGATAAAAGTCCAGAGTAGTTGAGTTTCGCTGCAGTATCTCTGAACCACAGCAGCAAGTCACCAGGTCTACACTTTTTATTTAAATCCTTAGGTCATGGTCCATGTTGCATTGCACTTGTGATGATATTCTGAGCGTGTCCCCATGACTTGCGTTGTTGTTTTTATCTGAGGCTCTGCACTAACGAGCAGCACAACAGCTCCAGTTACAGCATATGAGGCCATGTCTCTAACGACGCTGTATGTTTTGACAGATATACGGCGACCCCTGTAGTTCAGTCCCATAATTCTCTATTCTTTCGTTTAAAATTTTCTCCTAGAAACAAATGATATAATGAACATAACGAAACAATAGTCTGGATGAACCGATGTCGATGAGATTGCCCACCCGACTCCCCCCCCTCCTTTTTCCACACTCACCGTTGTTATTGTCTTTTCAGGCCTGTCTCTTGTTGTTAACGTTAGGACCGTGATCACACTCGGGTGGAGGTTTTTCTCAGCTTTCATGTGAGGAACAAAATGTCACAACCTGTTTGGAACAAAATGGTTTATATCATAACGTGTTCTGTTTGGCCAGGACTGACAGAGTTGAACTTTCTACTGGCTGAGACACCATGTCTGTCCAGACAGCGATGTTGTCCTCTTGTCCTCGTCCGCCTCAGGTAGATGGATCACATCTCATTTACAGAGTTGACAGTTTCCATATTAACGAGCTCTGTCGCTCACTGTAACTCCGATCGTTTCATCCCCTTTCACCCCGTCTTTAATTAGCAGTGTTGGATTTTTAATGACCTCTAGCTTGCTGTGTTACTTTGGACTGTTTTCTATGTGAAGGAGCAAATTAGATCTGATCTCATGTGGTGCTTAGACACTGCTGGAGGTTCATGTCAACGACAAGGAAATTGAATTTAAAAGCATCTGCAAAAAAAAAAAGTCACATCCTCGTTACAGTGTCTGGAGGACAGTGTTTGGCCTCCGTCAGTGTTCCGCTCATTTGCAGTGCAGTGCCGTGACTCTGTGAGTATTTAAAAAGGCATAACTCAAGCACATTATCACTGATTGATACATATCAGTCATGTCATGTAACGTCGGCCGGGGGGTCTGTGGGGGTGTGGGGCAATTAAATTAAATGTTGCTATTTCTTTAGTTGTGCCACAGCCTGAAAATTACACAAATATTTAATTGAATTTAATTTTCTTTATTTGTTGAGAAAAGCAGTTCTGTAGGAATTACAAAGTTTAAAAAAAAGTCAACCGTGGTTGACCAAAGCAGACAAACTGGAAAAAAACATTTATTTATTTATTATGATCTAAAAACTAAAAAATACAGCATGTGTACTTACTGTGTACTGTGTACTTTTTCAGCCCATCTCAACCTAAATGCAGGGGCTCCTCGGCGTACGTCACAGTTCCGTTCCTACAGTGCGCTGTAACTCGATTTTCACAGTAAGTCAGAACTCACATGTACTGTACATTAGTACCTACGTATGTCACTCAGCTACGCTAAGGCAAATGTAAACAAAGCCAAAGTTCCACGTACAGCGCCGGTGGCGACGTGTTTATCTGCTCTTCTCGGCAACTACTGTGCAAAGTGGAATGATGAAACAAGACTTTCTTAATAAATCTATGGGAGATGACGACGTAACCACAAAACGCCGAGGTCGAATAAGTTGTAAATGTAGAGATTTTTTTAAAAATTGGTACTGATAACAAATGTTATAGTTACAGAGGCAGCAGCAACAGCAGCAGCAGCAGCAACATGTAAAAGCCTGAACTAGGCTGCCACCGTGTCCTGGTACTGGGTTTGCAGTAACCTAGTTTATTTTGTACCACATCAGCATCTTCACACAGAATCCCAGATCACACACACAGATGCCTCCTCCCTGGCATGGATGCCGTTACATTTATCAGCGCCATCATCAGTATAATTATGTATCGCTCACCAGATCGGATCGTTTGTGAAATATTAGACACACTTTTTATCAGGAGGATGAATGTTAATTACCGTTTAGAAATAATTTCAAAGTGCAGCATGAGTAATTAGAGGTGGCTGGTCATCACAGTGCCACCATTTAATTGCGTGTAAGCCGTGCTCAAGAGATTTGACTGCTCACTGATTAGAGGCCTGATGTATTTCCAGTTCCAAACCATCAATATTTTTTTTCAAAGTATTTCTCTTCCTCCTCCTCCTCCTCCTCCCATCGTCTGCTCAACTCTTCATTTTCTCCCTCAGCCTCCATTTCTCTCTGTCCCAGATGTCGATTTCTTCCTTCAGTGATGATAATCACAACAAAAGAAGAAAAAAAAGCCAGTAACAGTGTGCTGGTGCAAACCTTCACTCTGCAGATGATTTCAACACCCATGACAGACAGATTCTCCTTCTCCTTCTCCGCCTCCGTTATCTTTGTGTTGTTTAAGCCTGGTAGCTGTGGAGGAGCTCGTCCTCCTGATGGCCGCTCTGGTCCCAGTAGAATATGTGGCCTACATTTGTTGTGCTGCAGTGTTGGGCTGCGAGTGTGTTCCTTTTTCACACACTCTCCGGTGTAGGTTGTGCATTGCTGCTGTTTCCTCAAGATCATTGATTCTGCATTGATGTTTTTTTTGTCGTTGTTGGGAAGATCATTGATTCTGCATTGATGTTTTCTCTTTTTTGTCGTTGGTTTTTTTTAAACCCCAGTTTCCTTTTTTTTTTTGACTTTTGTTTTCATAGCTGCACATACAGAACAGTTTGTTACCAGGATTTCTGAGCTCATCATTGATTGCTTTCAATTCAGCTCAGGAGCACGTGCCCTTTGGTAACCTCTGTAGCACAGCCTGCGAAGATGCACTTTTGGAAAAGGCACGCACACACACACGCAAACACACACAAAGGTCACCTTTTCTGGCTTCATTAGAGAGAGCTTTATTATGGCTGACAGATGAGCTCATAAATCATAGGTCCCCGGTGGAGTTAGAGAAGATCCAAAACAAGCTGAGCTCTGACAAATGTAGAGGAAGTACAGACACGCAGAGAAGAGAAACACAGACAAACACGGGAGAAAAAAAACCTTCAACTCGAGTTTATTTTAAATGTAAGAAATGAGAAGTTTGTTCCATGAGACTGTTTATTTCTGATTTTCGTTTTTTTCTTTTACTGTTATTATCGTCAGATTCCTCAGGGCTGCCACTCGAAAATGAAAAACTCGATGTCTAGGCTGTAGATCCATTTTTCCGAAGCCATTACTTCTGCCTGTTGGGGTGCTGTTTCAACACACTGTTTAACCAGTTATAGCATATTCATATGCAAATGAATATACGTACGGATGGCTGGAGGAGGAAGGGCCCTGGGTGTAATTGGTTTGAATATTCAGTGTTATATAAAAGGGTGACGTGTCTGGTTTGACAGCTGATACTGACACAACACTGGTCCCATGGGAGCTCTGTCAGGACCTGGATGCTGCAGCCGCAGCTCTGCTCTCCTGCAGAGACGTTGTCTGACTCCACATCGCTACAACTGCAAAACATCAGAGTCGTCAAAAAAACAATCGACAAAGCACGTTTAAAATAATGATTTAATATATATTATATATTTATATAATATAAATAGAATTCAATGACTTTCACATTTATATTTCTTATATATTTTTGTTTTTATTTACTTTCATAACAAGTTGAAAAAATAACTTTAAAATTACAATTTGGAATTTTTCTAAGATTTTACACAGGGTAAAAATATTACCCCAAGGTTTAGAACAGTGTCACTTAGTGGGGGTTGTTATTGGTTTGATTCCCCCTGTTTTCCTAAGTGTAGGATTTTTTGGCTGTTTTTTTCCCCCCATATATTCCTGTTTTCTTTTTTTTAACTGTTCACTCTAAATTGTCTATAGGTGTGGATGTGAGTGTGAATGTTTGCTTGTCTCTGTATGTGGCTCGGTGATGGATGTAGTATTAAAATATATCAGTAACATTAGAAATAAAAACTCAGTTTTCCGTTAGCCAAGAACTATGTGTTAGTGACTGATGTAAAAAAAAGATCATGTGAAATCACTCTGTGGAAAACTGTGTGTCAAATCCTTAATGAAGGGCAAAATCAAAATAGTAAATAAATCTCACCTACAGAATAAATATTCAAATTCAATTTGGGAAACCAAGTGGTGCCGATTAGTGGTTTCTCACTTTCATTTTCAATCTGATCACTTGAAAGATTAACCCAATCACCCTCAGGGGACTAAAGCGACATCAATACTCATTAACTTATCATCTTGATGACTTATGGCTCCGTCACATCTATCTCACATCTACACCTGAGCTCAAGGTTCACCTGTGCAGTTAAAGTTCAGCTCTGCCGCCACATTCTCCATGTGTCTGTAATAACGTGCTGGACGAAGCAGAGTCTGGTGAAACGAAGGACAGCAGACATGGGCTCCAGGGCTTTGAGCACCCTGGAAACAATTCTGGTATTTCTTTTTGTGGCCATGACCGGCGCCTGCATCGGCCTGATAGTCATCTACTTCGTGGACAAGGACGATTCCTCCTCCACACATATAGATGGTGAGTCTTTATTTACGTTAATAGAAGAATGGAGAAAGGTTCAAAAGGTACAAAAGGTTTTCATATTTGTTTGTAAAAATCCTCCAGGTTTTTGAAATGCTATAGTGCCATGTTTTTTTCATTAAACAATTTTTCTGTCTTCTTGTTATTCTTTCTCTCTGTTATTCTTTACAATTTTTCTGTCTTCTTGTTATTCTTTCTCTCTGTTATTCTTTTTCTTTGTCTTCAACACATTTTTATACTCTTTTCTTTTTTCAACCTTTTCTTTCTGTTCTTTTCTTATTTCTTCTTTATCTTCAACAAATTTTTATCTATTTTTTCCTTTGTCAACATTTTCTTTCCCTTTTTTCTATCTCCTGCATCTTCTTCTTTTTCTTCATCATGTTCTTGCGCTTCTTCTTCTTTGAGAATTATTGGGGGGAGTAGAGATGACCTCACCGCAGGTCTCTTTTGAGATGAGATAGTAGTAAAAAAGTCGGCCTACAGGATGTAGTGTAAGAGGAAAGGCTCACAGTGTCGTGTGGATCTCTCAACCTCACTCTAAATGTAGATGAAAACAAACACGCTTGTAGACTAAAGGAGAGCTGCCAAGTGCCATCACACACTGCTGAACATGGACGGTGCTGCCAAGGAACAGACCTGCCGTGTAAAATATCTGGAAGTACAGTTGGCTGACAACCTGTCCTAGAAAACCAACACCGTACAAGGTAGCTTTGACCAAGACAACCTCATAAAAACCACTGAATCCTCAGCAGGTCTTTATAGCATCATCAACAGCATCATAGCAAGAACAACAGGTGACAGTGAAAATAGTTAGTTTAAAAAACTGCAGTATCCACAGGGTCTGTTCATCATTAGGAACCAGACCAGCAGAACTGGGACATTTCCTCCTTACAATAATAATTAGTAATAGGTTACAGAAATATCTTCCAAATGCAACCTGTAAGATGCTAAATAGCTTAGCATTTAGCTCTCCAGGCTGTAGAGGTAAGTGCTAAGTAGCTTAGCATCTAGCTCTGTAGGCTGTAGAACACACAGGCCCTCCATCTTGTGAACTAGTCTCCTGTCCAGGTAAAATTCAAAAGAAAAACATTTACTAGTAGCTAACTAAGCTAACTAAGCAATCACACTTTTTACTAGGCCTAAAATATCTGCATCTTTTTTTTTATTACAAAAATGAATTGTTGTAATGTTTTTCTGTATTCATCTGCTTGGTGTCAGTGTAGTAACTACAAATTATGTACATGATTTATGTAAGTGTTTATTTGTTCATGCATGTGAAGAATTTGTCCTTGTTTTCTATGGTAAATAAGCAGAAAATAGTGTACACAGTAACTCTTGATGATCTTGATTTTGTAACACTTTAAACTCAGTGAGGTCATGATGCAGCAGCATATATAAAAATGTATTTTCTTTAGAGCCTTTGTGCTTTGACAGGAGAAAACATATCTTCAGATAAGGACATTAATCACATGAGCTGTTATCAGGGCCACCTGCTCTCTCCCCACTGTGATAAGTCCAACCTCACTTCTGCTGGGAAAACCTTTTAATATAAACACAATCGGGCAAATGACAATGACACCTATCTGGCAACAATTGTCTCTGGATGACTTATCCAGCGTGTGTCACTATTAAAATCAACTCCAAATAATAATTTTGTCCTGCTTCATGCTAACAGGGTTAATGTTGTTTTGTTTTTGTCTTTCATCTAAATCACCAGGACCAAACTCAGGCTGCGGTGGTCCTCGAGAGCTGTCAGAAGAGTCTGGCACTTTCACCAGCTTCAACTATCCAAGCAGCTATGACAACGGCAAGAGCTGCACCTGGCACATCACCGTGGATCCTGACAAGGTGACAGTGTCTTTGTTACTTCAACCAGGGAACACTTGAACGGTCGCACATTTGCATAGGTTCAACATTCCTTTCAGAGTGCCATGTTATTGCAATCACCTGTGCAGCACTGTTGAATTCACTTACCCTGGTTCTGGTCTCATCAGACTTTGACACATTCTTCTACCTTATGTGTCAAACTCAAGGCTCGCGGGCCAAAATGTGGCCCATTAAAAAGTGTTTAATTGACTTAATAATAAAGTCTGTGCTGCTGAGTTTCCTAACTTGATTAATTAAATATATATATGTGTGTATATATATATATATGTATATATGTATGTATGTATATATATATAAATATAGTATATACAGTCCCCCCTGGTGAAAATGGGTTTGACACCCCTGACCTACCTGCAGACTCTATGACAAGTCTTCTTTGAGTCTTTTTAACTTTTTTGAGATCATTATCTTCTAGGATTATAATTATTATGCCATCACATTATTTTTCCTTTTTTCTTGTCAAGATCTTTCTTTTTTTTTTTTTTGTCGTGACTTAGAGGTGCACATTGAAACAGTTTAGTCTATTCAGAGTCTCACGGTGCTGCCACATGGAGAGGAAGCAGAAGAAAGCAGTTTGTTCTATAATGCATGGCCAGGCTGAGGTTTTTCAGACTGATGGCTGCCTCGTCTCCTTCACTTTCCCTCAGCTGTCCTGTTCAAACCTGCAGCAAAAACCAAAATGTGTTTTTTTATACCAGCGTCACTGCAGTCCTGCTTGTTCTGTCTCTGCAGGTCACTTTGCTATCTTTAACACACAAACAGATACTGAAGACAAAAAAACACACCACACAGATGATGTGTGAACACACACACACACACACTTTTCTTGTCCTGATAACATGTGACACGTCTGTGTGTTTCCATCGCAGGTGGTCCATCTGTGGTTTGAGGAGTTTGCATTGGAGGAAGCCACACTGTGCACGGCAGACTTTGTCACACTGAGGGACTCCCTGGGAGTCATTGGTAAGAAAGAATCTCACATTAATTATTAGTTCCTCAGCCAGAGCAGCACCACGGAGCACGGAGGTGACAGAGACACGCCGATATTTGTAGATGGTGCAGCCGTGCACAGAAAATATTTCTGTCTTTTCTCCAGGCAGATACTGTGGTTACACCAAACCTCGGCCAGCGGTGTCGCTGACCAACCACCTGACCGTCTACTTTGACACAAACGACAGAAAAACGGACCAAGGATTCAAAGCTCATTACAAAGCCGTGACTCCGGAGCTCACCTCTGGTACGATGACAATATGGAAAATCCATTTTAGCATGAAAATCGTATCTATTCTGACATACGTCTACATGACAGGCTTACAGTACAGGCTTGACCTAGAAAGTTAAAGAAGTGTGGAGGTGCAGGAAGCCCTGAGCAGCAAAAGAAGGGAAATGAAAATGTGGTGGGTGGGAGAGGAGGGAAATGGATGTATGCAGGTATCCTGGTGGAGATTAAGTGTTCTTCATATCTACTGCCAGAAATAGCAGGAGCCGGTGGATTTCTCCAAGGTGACCAGGGGGATCTGATGACCCCTGACTTTCCTAAGCAGAACTACCCCAATGGAGCGTTGTACCAGGTACAGCCCACCTGCAAATGCCACGTCGTCGTGTATTAATGTCGGGGGGGTTTTTTTCTTTACAGTTGAAACATCGGTGACCTATAACTGAAGATTAAATTTACTTGACTCTGCACACATCAGTCCCTCCACATAATTCACTTCAAATATTTATTTAATGCATCCAGAACACTTCATTACAAACCTAGAAATTGAAATCTGGATCCAGATCCTAGATTCAAAGTTTCGACAATTTCAATGTTTTGTTTTTTTTACTGCCAGTGTGTTTTCATATTGATGTTTAACCGTAGGGTCACTGTCTTCTTTTTGTTTGTGTTTCCTGTTTATTTGTTGACTCAGTGGAAGATCACCGTTCCTGAAGGCGAGAGGGTTCGACTGACATTTACCGCCCTTGACCTGGTCCCTGAAGTCTGTGGAGACTTTGTTCAAGTCTTCGATGGTCATGAGGCTGGTTCATCTCTAATAGGTAGTAACAGCACCATCCATGTTCCAATTCTTTAAAAAAGACATTGTGTGCACGTTGTCACCTTTAAAACTGCTTTTCCTGTATGAAGGAAAAATCTGCGGGATGTCGCCTCCTAACCCACTGGAGTCCAGCAGGAACACAATGGTTGTCCGCTTCAAATCAGATGAAGCTAAGACTTCGAAAGGATTCAGTGCAACTTTCACAAAGACCAGCCTTCCACCGGTTGTTGTTTCCACGACAACCAAACCTACAACTACAATCAAAACTACTGTCAGACCCGTCACACAAACAACCATCCCACCAACAACAGGTAACACAGGGCCCCTGTGTTCCCCTTTAAACTCTAAACATGAAGTCAGAAATAGGTTAGAAAAGTCATTTTCACTAATAAGAACAAACCAAAGATTGTCTATAAGAAATGGACCTGAACGCTCAGTAACAAAATTAAATCCTAAATGAAGCCTCATAATAGACATGAAAACAATTTGCCTGTTGAACTGGAACCTTGGACTGAGGTTCCTGGCTCATTAATGGTGCATTTTTAGAGCTCCTTCAGAAAAAATCTATGGTTTTCAGACACAATTTCAAAGTTTCAAAACGAAGAAAATATATTACACCGTAATATCTATAAAATAGATTTTGAATATTATTAACTAATTATGGAAGGAGAGCCAGCTTTTTATGATAACGTTCCAGCCCTTACAGGGAGGAACATTTCACAAAAGAACTTGGCATCAATGGAAAAATAAATTGGCAGAGCCAGGCACAGAGATGTGCAGCCCAGTTGCAAAGTTTCCCAGTCTTCTTCTGGCAGTTTCCCTAACAGCTTTAATCAGGACCTGTTAGAAAACCGCCTACAAAAGGGTGAAAAAAAAAACATTTTATAATTTCCTATACAGTATGTGGAAAATACTATGATTTAATGACAACTAAAGAACTTAAAGATTAACTACATGCAAACGATCATTTGCTAAATGTCATTTTCCATCACTTTCACTCAGGCAGTGGCGGACCAGAGATTATCGAAGGACGTAAAGGTGTCATCCACTCCATGGGTTTCCCTAATGCATATCCTGCTCATCAGAACAGTTCATGGAGCATTACTGTGGCCAGAGGATTCCTGGTCAAGCTGCAGATCACTGACCTGGCCATCGCAGGAGAGACTGGACAGTGTAAAGAGGACAAACTCATCGTCTCAGATAAATACAGCGTGTTAGGTCAGTTGTTGCTGCTGATCTTGTTTACTAATTTAGTGGTCTTTTTAAGATGTAGAGCTACTGTATATGATATAATTCACATCACTGACACAAAAAAGGACTGACCATAAAATTCCTTATTTTTTCCTGAAATTTGACAGTTAACATTTGTTACAGAAAACAAAAACAAAAAACACGTTAAATCTTACAATTATAAAACGAACATTGGTGACATTTTTTAGAATTCTATAACAACAATCCAAGCTGTTAATAGTTGTTGGCCTTATAACTTAGATTGTATTAGTGTAACCTCTGTGCCAACCAATCATATAGCACATTGTGTGGCTAAAACTCCACCCACTCCACTTGCTGTAAAACTGATAATTGGGATTGTTGATCTTCTGCAAAGAGCCTGACCAACTATTATTATCCCTCTTTATGATTCACACCACTGGCTGCAGTGTGCCTCATCGAGGTTTATCTATTGCTGACTTATCAAGGACTAAGGCTGAGGTGCACAAGCTCTTTGGAAAAACAACACACACAGACACACACAGAGGCGTTGAGTGTTTAAGTGATCTATTATGTTAGATCAGTGTGCATGAGCTAGTGACCAAAATAGAAGCAGAAACTGTTCAGATTGCCAACAATATGTCACTTGAAGAGGTTTGTGTTGCAGGGGAATATTATCTGATTTTTTAAATAGATATAATACATGTGACTTCTCTTATCCAGTCAAAGCTTGCCTACATCAATTCAAGATTGGGCTAAGGAAATGTAGGTTTAAAATGTACAGTATGTATCTAAAAAATAATAGGCATTCATCGTCAAAATTAAATCTGGGAATAGCGTTAAAAGCAGAGTATGCGGCACTACGTTATACATTTTGCTATTGTGTACAAGACATAAGCGTTATACATTTTGCTATTGTGTACAAGCTATGTCAACATAAGGCATTGTTTCTCTTTTGGCCTCTGGGTGGTGCTAAGTGTGCAAAGCGAAAAGCCTGTTCCATTATTCAAGAGCGCTGTTGAATCTAAATGTACTATTTAATTATATTTTCCGACTCGGAAACAAATATTACAGTATTGAACATTGCCATTCTTGCCCCAGGGTATATCAAAATCTCCTTGTACAAGCAAAAAAAGAGTTTTTAAACGCATAATAGTCCGTTTCACCAAAGGTAAGTTGTGCTAGGCTAACGTGCTAACACCGTCCATCTTGTTTGTTCTTCTTTGCTTGACTTCACTTGTTGCTCTGCTTTCTGTGACTAGCATCGCTGCCCCAACTGGGTCAATTTTACACTTGTTAATATTTATGTGTCGCATTACTGTTGTACCTCGAACCTAAAGAAATATGTGAGAAAATGGACACGCACTAAAGAAAGCTAAGGAGGCTAACGCTAAATGACTTTATGTTTGTTTGTTTTTTCAAGGAAACCTACATATAATATACATAGGCTTACAAGTTGTTGTGCTTTCATGGTTACAATTACCACGTATTGTATGTGTGTTTGCTCAGTATATTGTTAACTGTTCCCGTCTCATGCTGCAGGTATAGATGAGATTATTGTCCAAGGGTTTAATGTCTGGTCATGGCAGGGACACATGGAGGCATATAGACTAGTGTCACATGATTAATAGTAGCAGCCCATAATAAAGATGTCACTCTCTAAATAGGAAATTGATGGTAATACCAAAGCTCTGTATTTTTGTGTAGAGTCACTTCACCCCTTTTACCCTTTAGCTGCCTCTGTGAATCATCCCTTCATGCTTCACTTCACTCTCCTCATCTTCCTCCATCCTTCTCCTCTTTGTCAGGTACACACTGTGGGTACCTCCTCCCCCCGGTGGTGGTCAGTGCCAGCGAAACACTCGCTGTCACCTTCCAGTCTGACGGTCGCCTCACAGACCGAGGATTCTCTGCCAAGTGGGAAGCTGTGTATCCTGAGGACATCGCAGGTACAGAGGGCTGACACACACAGAAGCACTTAATTACTCAGGAGCACACACACCTACACACACTCTCAGGCAGATCAGCACTTACTGATACTTATCACGAAATATCTTTCATCTCTGTCGTATATATAAAGGCAACAAAGCCATTGCGTAAGAAGAGTGAACTCCCAGAGCACCGCTCAGAGTACAACCTGACGCATAAAACAGCCAGATAAAGGGCTCTTATCTGTTTTTTATCTTGATAATTGGGCTTTAAAAAATGACACCAGACCCCATGTGTGGTGGTGAAACAGATATATTGCAGATTACTGTAGCAAAAAAAATGGCAAAAACAACATTATAAAATACATTTAATCTTCTTCATCTGCTCAATCTTGTAAAAGGTCGGGGGGTTGCAGAACCATTAACAAAACACAAAGTTCATTCTGGACATGTTGCCGGCCCATCACAATAACACTTGTATAACAATTGTAGCCACATTTATATAAATCGTTTAGATAAGTTAAGTAATATATGTATATACATAAATATACAAATTATTGCTAGACATTTCATTTTCTCATAATGACCTTTTGTAATCAAACAAACGTAATCTTTCTGATCACACATCCCCAGGGGTTTTTAGAAAACTTCCTTTTATGCTTTCAGAGATCCAAGGTTGTGGCTTCTCATCCAAAGAGACAACTGGGGTGATCAAGTCCCACAACTGGCCTATGAACTACAAGGCTAACTCTGAGTGCATGTGGAACATCGCTACAACTTTAGGGAAAAGTATCACGCTGTCTTTCACGCACTTTGACCTAGAAGCCAAGGACATTATCTCGTCCAAGTGCCTGGATAATGTAAAGGTGTATGACATCAGTGGCTTGACTAATGCACTCATTAAAACACACGGTAAGTACACTTAAAAAAATATTAATGAACTCAAAATAAGTTCCTAACAGAGAATGATGACCCATTTGATTCCATCGTCTGTAGGTCCGTTCTGTGGGAATAAACTGCCTTCAACCATTCAAACTAAAGGAAACAGGCTGATGATCCGGTTCCATTCAGACCCATTTATTGAGGCCAAAGGTTTCAGGGCTTATTGGACAACAGATCCTACTCTGCCTGCCCCCACAGAGCCACCTGTTTTGCCTAACCCCTGGGACGACATTCCCATAGGTAAAGCATCTGCACTGACACCATACAGTATCTGCCACGATCAAGTAGTATCGAGTGTAAAAACTGTATCTGTGTTCAATATAAAGACATATCAGATACTGTGCATTTTGAAAATATATTTGATTTGATAGTAGCCAATAGCAGAATAAAAAATAATAAACCAATTAAACCATTTAATATGAGAAACACTTTCTGTACTTTCTGATCAAATTAAAGTTGCAATTGTTTTCAATATGGACCACATCTACATGCTCTCCACTATTCTCTATATACAGTAATTAGCCACATAACGTTCTGAGCCATCCTGTGAGTATTGTCAATAATAAATTCACAATTCACAATTTATTTTTCTGGCAAAAAATACATTTTGTGAAAAAAACATTGCATTTATTTGGCCCAGAGATGTGTTTATCATTTACCTTCAGCCAGCTGCTCATGGATTTCATCTGTATTTTTGTATCTATTCTTCCTGCTTCTCCACACACACACACACACCTCTGTGCAGGGCTCAGAAGTGCAGTGAAACAGGGTACATTGGTGTGCTGCAAATACAATATGTAGTGGCCCATTGCTCTGCTTTCCCTTTAGTGCACGCTGTCACCTGATTCCCATTCCTCACACTGCGATAAGCCCCAGGTGGTTCAGGCCTCTGTCCAGCCAATTGCTGTAATAGAGTTTTATAGAAAGACTCTGCTGCCATTTTTTTCCCACTTTGGCTCTGACCAACGATGGCCTCCGTGTCTGGGGAGGGAAGGTAAAAGAGAGATTAAAAAGAAAAATGTTGAAGGGTAAAGGGACCAGAACAAGGACATCAGCTGTTTGGACCTTCATCACAACGGTATATCTTTATATATACACAGTGATATTCGCCGTTCTGAGTCAGTGTCTGACTCTAGGGACATTAAATGATTTCCTCCAGCACAGGATTTAATCTTTTAGCTGCAGATACAGCCCTGAGAGTTTATGAAGTCATCTGGGTTGTTGTTTTTTTTTTTCCATTTTCATAGACTGGCCAGGTACATGTGGCAAACCAGCCATTCCTCCTGCTGTTGCATCTCGTATTGTGAACGGAGAACCAGCCAGGCCACACTCCTGGCCCTGGCAAGTGTCCATGCAGGTGAGAAAGGTCACTCACAAACACTGAGAAATTACAGAGAGAGGCTGTAATCTTTGCATAACCTCTTATCTCTGCCATGAATCTCATATAATAAATGCATGTTTATTTACGGTATAAAAAACCTGCGTGTTAATTTCCCCGTAACTGAGCTGCTTATTTGCCCTCGTATGTTTCAGGTGTGGCCTGCCAGCCGTCCAGAACCTCAGTTTTCCCACACCTGTGGTGGAACTCTTATACATAAGAACTGGGTGCTAACAGCAGCCCACTGCTTCATCAAGTAAATGTTCAGTTTTTTCATCGCACACTATCATAGAATAAAATGAACTGTCATTTATATAGTGAGTGCAAAACAAAGAGCTGTGAAATTTAAGGACAGTTCCGATCATTTCCAGTAGAGGGCTTTTTCAGTCACAATTTATTTTTTAAATTTAATATATAATTTATTTTAAATAGTTTATTTATATATTGATATGTGTATGTGATTTATGTTTTGTCCATTATTAAATATCATGAACACATATTTTAGAAATTTAAATTGTTAAAACCAAGAATATTAAATTCAGTGACCTCACCGTATAGTGTACCATTATCAATATATCCACTCCTCTTTTATCCAGCTACGCTGATGAGCTAGAGCGCTGGCAGATGTGCTTGGGAAAACACAACCTAACATACACAGAGGCCAGTGAACGCTGCTTCAATGTGACCGGAATATATCGTCATGAGGGTTTCAAGTATCCCACAGTGCCCACAGTGGAGTTTGACGTTGCCCTGGTCAGACTGGACGGAGAGGTTGAAACCAGTGACCAGATTTCTTATGCATGCCTGCCCACTGAGGAGGAGGTCCTGGCTGGAGGCAAAATGTGCTACGCCAGTGGCTGGGGAGACGAGACGGGTGAGGGCTTGACTTTCAATGATCAACCAGAGCAGATTTGTATCATTATGTTTAGGTAAAAACTCGCTTTTTAAAGGCACAGTTTGTGTGACTTAGCAACATCTAGTGGTCACGATACATGTTGTAAATCAAAAATATAGGTCATAATTTAAGATGTAACAAAACAAAGTAAGTCTTTTATAATTAATTTGGGGTTATAAGAAATCGCAAATATAAATTTAAATTCTTCTTAAGTCGAAGACTACAACTATGAACGTCATCTGTAGACGTGTTCATGTTCCTCACACCTTCATTTTCATTTTCCCTGTGTCTTTATCAGGTAATCCACTTACTGCTAAGGTTGCAGAAGCTCTAAACCAGGTGGCTCTGCCTGTGGTGCCGTATGACACCTGCAAGAGGATGGACTACTGGTGGTTTCAGGTCAAGACCTCCATGATCTGCTGTGGTTATACTCTACCTGATGAACTCAAGTCTGTCTGTCAGGTAAAATAAGACCATGGGACATCAAAAACATCACATTTGTACTTTTCTTTTTTTTCTAAGTTTATGCAAATATTGCAAAGCCAGTGATGTTTCTTTCTGTTGTTTCCAGGGTGATTCTGGTGGACCACTGGTGTGCCAAGATGGCCCTGGTCAACCTTGGGAAGTTCATGGCATCACCAGCTTTGGTCCAATTGGTTGTATTATGGACAAGAAACCCTCAGTGTTCACCCGCTCCTCTGCCTACCTGCCCTGGATCAACAATATCATCCGCAGAGACATCTACAACAAACACGGTCAGAAATGACTTTGTTAGAAAAATAATTAAAAAAATAAATGTACAAAAGCATAACCTTTTCCCCTCTCCTCTAACCTCCCTGTGCAGTATCTGGTTGTGGAGGACCAAGGGACCTGGTTGGTGTTGGTGGAAACGTATTCTCCATGAATTATCCAAACAGCTACAGCAACAAAGCTCGCTGCCAGTGGAACCTTCGTGTACCAGACGGAAAAGTTGTTCATCTTCAGTTTCACAATTTCTCCCTGGAGGAGAGTCAGCTGTGTTTAAATGACAAAGTCAGTCTCACAGACAGACTTGGAACTCTGGGTAGGTTTTCATTTTTAAACAAAAATACAGATACGAGTACTTACTAAAATAAAGTATTTAAACATACAGTATAATCATCATAAAATCTATGACTAAGAGTACTCAGACACTTGCTGATGTGTAACTGTTCTTAGGAACGTTCTGCAGTCATGTTCCTCCCAAAGCTCTGGTCAGTGATGGAAACACACTTCACATCAGCTTCTCGTCCAACGACAAGGTGGTGGATACAGGCTTTATTGCCACCTGGCGGGCAGTGGACCCTACAGGAGGTAAAACCAACTTAAACCAGCTAGTTAATTATTAAGCTTCACCCAACATAATTGTTAACATTCAAAAATGTCTTTTATTTTATTTTATTTTATTTTTAGAGCTTGTAGATTTTTCAACGACTGGGCTAAAAGAAATAATAATAATATCACATTGACATTGACAGTGTCTCCTTAAATAATTAATGGTCTCTCTTTTTTCCTTCCCGACACATCCACACACTCAGGTGCCTGTGGAGGCAGCTTCAGCACTAACCAGGGGGAATTCACTTCTCCTAACTGGCCCAAAGACTACGAGGCCCAGTCCGTGTGCACTTGGAGAATCACCGTTCCATCAGCCAAAACGCTCCATATAGGATTCAGTCACTTTGAGCTTCAAGCTCAAAACATTTTAGGAAAGTGTGTGGACTACGTAGAGGTCTTCAACGGAGCCACCATGGCATCACTGGGTTTGTCAACCACGCAGCAATTACTGTTGGGATTGTTTTGTGTCCCGCTCACACTTATCTTAAAACCACAACAATTTTCTGTCTGTTTTTCAGGTCAATTCTGTGGCTTTGCCCCACCCTCCAACATGACGGTGCCCACCAACGTGGTTGTCATTCGCTTCCTCAGTAATGGAGCCAATCAGCAGCAGGGTTTTCGTGGGTACTGGACCACTGACAGCAGTATTGTCCCAACGCTGCCTCCTCCCAGTACTAACCCGTGGGACACTTTAACCATTGGTGAGTCATTTAGGCATACTGCAGCCAGGTCCTGGTGTTCTGTGGTGGTGTTTATCGCGCTCCTACATAGTATAAACAAACCCTGAAGCTGTTTCCTTTATCTATTCAATGACAGTTTTACATGATTTTTTTTTTTTTGCTCTTCCCAGACTGGCCAGAAAATTGTGGAAACCCAGCGGTGAAGCCGAACACAGAGACCCTGAGGGTGGTGAATGGAGTGGAGGCAATCCCACACTCCTGGCCTTGGCAAGTCTCTATGCAGGTGACGCCAACTCCTGTGTCTCTGCGGGCCCCAGTGATGAGAGATGAGAGACAAAAGAGTTTTAATTTAAAATCTGTTTTCTCTTTTTCTCTCTCTTCCAGGTTAAGCCATTCTCTTTCACGCCATACTTGCACAACTGCGGAGGCTCTTTGATTCATAAGGAATGGGTCCTAACAGCTGCTCACTGTTTCATGGGGTCAGACATACAGTACTATTTTCCCAGACGTACTACGAGTTTTATTAGTATGAGTTATTCTGTAAAAATGGCCTATTGGGCTTGATCAACAGACACTAAGCATGATGGGTAATCATCTATTCTCCTCTACCCCTGGTGTTACATTTATACTAGACCAGTACACATACATATATACTTAGTAACCTACTAGAGTCCAGTGTTGCTTCTTATCAAGGTAAACCATTTTAGTAGTAGTAGTAGTAGTACAGTAGTAGTATTTTCTCAAATATACTTCTTCTTCTTCTCCAGGCCTTTCAGTAACTCCTCAATGTGGCGCATGTGTCTGGGCAAACACCACATGAACTCCTCGGCGGACGTTCCCTCAGCAGAGGAGTGCTACCCAGTGGACGGTATTATTATTCATGAAGGGTTTGTTTACGAGGAGGATAGTTCTGACATTTCCAATGACATCGCCCTGGTCCATCTGACTAAGCCAGTGAATATGACCAGAGAGATCAGCCCCATCTGTCTGCCCAGGCTCGGAGCTGTGATGCCTGCTGGAACCGCCTGCTTTGTCACAGGATGGGGAGATGAGAAAGGTAGAAGTTTGGGTTTAGGGATGACAGGAGTCATGTGTTTGTTTTTTTACTGATAGATGTGTTTTTGCCGACGTTGTGCTTTTGTTTCTTGAATATAAACTATGATGATGTGATTCTTTTTTAAAGTTGCTGAACCATAGGTGTAATATATCCAAATCCTTAGTAATATTTGACTTCAATAGAAGGATGAAAATTAATTAAGGTGTGGTTTTATCAGATACCAATACTGTGTACAGTCAGCGCGAGGTTGGTGCGCCCTCTGCTGGTTTCATTTCATTTCATTCAACAGGAAGTCAACAGCGGACTCGTTTTTAAAGTAATTAAAATAATAAAAACTGTTAACAATATACAGTAACTTCTTCCATTATGATCATATTACTGTTTTGGGGTATTTGTTGCAGTGCAGAATGTGCAATTATTGAAAAAAATATATTTTGCAGAATTTCGTCTTTTTTCTTATTGTTTAAGAAATTTAAAATTCAAAAACAAAGTTAGTCAAAGGTCCACCATGTTGCACCAATATCTGTAGTGAGAGTTAGCTCTTTTTTTTTCACTTGGTCTATTTTGTAAAATTTGCGAAAGAGGAATTGCATACATGTCAATGACAACTTACTCTACTTTTTCTTAGGAAGTTTAATTCCAAGTGTAGCAGAGCAGCTGAATCAAGCAGCTCTGCCCATCGTTGACTTCGACACCTGCAGTAAACCTACTTACTGGTGGGACGTTCTCCGGCCGTCCATGGTCTGTGCTGGATACGAGTCTCCAGATGAGCTCAAGTCTGCCTGTCAGGTGAGTGAGCTGCAGAGGAAACTGGAAAAGACAACTCAGTTTCACCTAAGTCTCTGAATGATGTCGCTGTTGTTGTTTGTTTTTTTGTTTTTTTTTTGCAACGATCTTCAAACTACCCTCCCCGACAGACAGTCCATTCTGTTGACCATTATGTAACCTTTGTTTTTGGTCACTCAGCCCTGGTTGCAAATATGTGCAGGCAGGACAACACGGGGCATAGTTTACCATAATAAGCAACTGTTCATGTACAGTCCTGCAGGGAGAGCCAACAGTTGTCAAAATTCAAGATAAAACGTATTTATAGAATTGATATATAATTTGGTATAATTTATATAATCAAACGAATAACAGACTTAATGCATTAAATTATATTCTACTGTTTCGGATGTTCCGAATATATAATTTCTCTTAGGGTTCTATTTGTGACATGACCTTTTAATTCAAATCTAGCTTCACATTTTGCACTTTGTTTTTACTAAATTATTTCTTTTACTAAAAAAAAATCCTCAGATTTTTATTTCAGACCAATATGGATAGAAATGAAACTTAGTAGATCTGGGGAAAAATAATTATTGGCAGCTACTTAATGTCCAGGCTGATATTATTGGAACATGTGCAGAGGAGGATGAAATGAAGATGTTTATTAATAAATATTAGTTAATAATTATTTATTGACCTGGGGGGAGTTGTCTGTGTTTCTGATGTCCGCCGGTGTCTGCTGGTTAATTCTCCTGCCCTCCTGCAGGGTGACTCTGGAGGTCCGTTCTCCTGTCGGTCGGCTGAGAACAGCACCACCTGGGAGATCCATGGTGTGGTCAGCTTCGGACCTCGGGGCTGCATCAAAGACAAGAAGCCGTCTGTGTTCACCCGTGTCTCTGCCTTCAGTGCCTGGATGTCCAACAACATCAAGAAGTTTATTTATGAAAGTTCCAAACCAGTGTCGTGAATAGGATTTTAACAGTGTTTGTTGTACAATGCTATCATTTTTAGTTACCAGATAAATTAGCAGTTTAATGTAAAAAATGTTTTAAATAACAGTTTTAACTTATGTTGCTATTATACTGTTTGATTCAAACTAATAAAGTCCCTTCAGTTGCTGTTAATGTGCTTTGTGACTTTTTTAGGTCTCCACCCCAGAGCTCAGAGGTTCCCTCCTTCTTTCTTCCCCGCTCTCATTTGCAGGCAGATGAATCCTGCAGGCACAGATTTAAAGTTCTGGGGTTTTGACCACATGACCTGGCGGCTCAGCCAATGGCAGAGTCTGGCTCAGATTTCAGCCTAGGAGAAGAGAGAGGAGAATAAAGAGGGAGGAAAAGAAAGAGGCAGTCATTAATCTGAGTTCTGCCGGTTCACTGACACAGCTTCAGACTCCTTTCTCCAAGCTGGATTATCTGTTCTTGTTTGTTTGTTTGTTTTTTGGGATTAAGTTGATGGCTTGTTATGGAAAACAAGCCATTCCCACTTCTGGGAAAAAGTCAAAAGTTTGTGTTGGCACAGAGTGAGGAGGACGGGAGCCAGTAACAGTTGTTCACCTCATCTCTTCCTCCACAGCCTTCTTCTTCTTCTCCTTCTTCTTCTTCTTCTTCTGTGAAATGGGGGCCGGAGCTATGACCATCTGTGTGAGTACAAAGACAGAGTTAAACTCAGAAATCTTCCCACTAACGCTGTGATTAAGGGTTAAAGAATGCATCACGGAGCTGTTCCAGTCAGTGTCTGCACTTTTCTTCTGAACTCACATTGACTTCACGACAACGTGCTGTAACTACACTTCTTTCTACGGGTGCTTCAGTAAATGGGTCACAACTGTTTAAAACATACTTTAATGGGACTCCTACTGCTGCTCGCTTCACCCTGCGGTCTATACCTGTCATTTTTTCCAAGCAGCGGTGACCACAGCTGTGAGGTCACTTCTCAGCTGTGGAGGAAACTGTGTTCACACGGTGAATTAAAAACTCTGCAGCAGCAATAATCTGTCCACAGACACGACTGAGGCTAAAACACAAGCTGTTTCTGTGAGCCATGCAGCTGTTGCTTTTAAGGCTTCTGCTGCCAGTTGCTGCAGTGACCACCCACAGAGAGGAGGAGCAGGAGGAGGTAAAAGAAGGAGGTGAACACATGCTGGGGCCTGTTGTTTTACATCATGAGTTTCTGTCCACATTCTGGGCTATTTAAAAAAAAAAAATCTTGTTGACAGTCTCGCTCAGGATAAGCATCTTAACCAGGTATTTTTTGACAAGGCCAAACTGTCATGTAAAGGCTCAGAGCAGTGGTTCTAAAGATCAGCTCAATTGTCCCATGACAATAGAGTCTTTTCACACGGTCAGAATTTGTGGTGTGAAAACATTGAGGTAATGAGGGAGAAGGGGAAGAGGATTGTTACCATCCTGGAATACAATAGACTTCTCAGGAGAGTGGGAAATGAGAGGGAATTCTTGGTAATTGTCTTGATCTCAAGTCAAGTCACTGTGTGTTTATTTATCACATTTAAAACAGTTGACAACAGTTCTGTAAACACAGAAAGATGGAAACATTACGTCAACGAGTAGCTGATTATGGATCAATGAAAATGATCACGAATTAAGAGCTATGATGGAAATATTGTAAAAAAAAAAGTTCAATTTGGATTAACAAATATGAAAAACAAAAATGTATTTAATTGAGAGAGAGACAAGAAATTTACTGAATGACTATTTGAACATCATCTGCATAAAGAGTCATGTTGTGTATTCAACGTGTGTGTCTGTGTGAAATAGACTGAGGCAGATTAATGAGACGTTACATTACCCGTCTAAACCGTTTAAATACATCAACTGTCGGTCAGTTTCACTAATTACTGTTTGTCAGCAGGTACAGAGCAGTAAAAAAAAAAAATCAACTTAGCTGCACCGTTGTTGACATATTTTCACACAACAGTCAGATACATAGCTTGTTTAAATCAGTTAAATCAGTTATAAATATATATATATATATATATGTATAACCAGAGGTAGAAAGTTACGAATCACATTTACTCACGTTAATGCAATTCAGTCGAGAGATTTGTAATTTTTTTAGGTAGTTTTTAGGTACTTTACTATTTATATATTTATACACATAATATATATGTGTATGTATGTATATATATATTTACATACCTTTAAGTCACCTTTAAATAAATGTAATTTCACTGTAGAAATCGCATTTGTTCAAACTGACATAATACATTTGTTTTGATTTGTTAGCTAAAGCTAACATCTGACGTCTCTGTTCTACATCCACCAGTTGCCACCGGTCCTGGTCAGGGCCTCTCGTTCCGGTCAGTTCACTCGTTTACAGTGGTGAACCCTGGAATGACAGGATGTCACATGGTGCAGTTGTTGCCATGGTCACAGGAGTGAAGCTTGCTCTGAGTGCGAGTCGTGGACAGGAAGTCCTAATGACCCGCAGTGTCCGAGCTCAGCCTCTGGTTTGTGTGTCTTCTGTTGTGCTCTTGGTACCGGCTTATCAGAGAGTAGAAATGTTCTGTGCTGAGATGTAAAGGCACAGGGAGACTGAAGCTCACTCTTATCTGTGTCGACCTCAGTCTAGTACTGTTGATTTAAGAGGACTGGGAGTGGAACTGTGAGGGCAGGTCTATAAAGTCTGTTTGCCTTTTTCGTCCAGGTGTCTTTGTCACTCTGGCAGTGCTCCAAAGGTGTCGCGTAGTAACCTGACATTTGTCGTAGCAACACATGCACGGCCAGCCCTGCACTTCCTCTTCCTCCCAACTCTCTGTACACATGCACTCAGTACACTGTGTTCACTGTGTTCATGGCACTGCCAGCCCAGCATCACGTCCATGACACAGACGGGCGACTCAGGAATACCTGATGCCAGTCACGGCAGCTGTGCAGTCGGTGGCTAACTGCTGCTGCTCTCTGCTCTTCTCTGTGCAGCACAGCAAGACAGCGGTGCAGGTCAAAGAGGACATGAAGAAGATGGTGCAGATACCAATACTGAAACCCAGGCCCATGGCAGCGAAGCAGGTCAAGTTGTTTGGAGTTCCACTGCTGGTTCTGAAAGAGAAGGGCCTGGTGGAGGACGGTGTCCCCCTGGTGGTGCGGAAGATGGTGGAGCATCTCAGGAGCCACGGTAAGAAAATACATACTTTGTATTGATTTAAAACTCAGTTCAACTTTGACTCTATAGTTCTTCCCTTCTCTTTGATGTCATGAATTGTCATGATAATATTTTTTACTACATTTTAGAATGTTTAAATAATAATTTTCATCATTGTCCAGCAAGGAATAATTTATCAAAATATTGAGCAAAAAATCAGATTGTTAATTATAATTTATTAATTATTTTATTATATGTGTCTGAACCATGGAGTGGCATGAGAAGTTAGTTCAGTAAGTGTATAAACAAATCTGTGCATTTCTAAGGGAATTTGTTTTTAAACATGAAAAACCACAACCACCTCAAAAGTATCAA
The DNA here is from genome assembly GCF_000523025.1 of Cynoglossus semilaevis. Classification (NCBI taxonomy): domain Eukaryota; kingdom Metazoa; phylum Chordata; class Actinopteri; order Pleuronectiformes; family Cynoglossidae; genus Cynoglossus; species Cynoglossus semilaevis. The sequence goes on along the minus strand of NC_024315.1, from coordinate 2,064,922 downwards.
ATCTAAGACAACCACAACCACCTCAAAAGTATCAAATTTAAGACTTTAGACGTTTCATTATTTAGGATCCAACAATATGCTACTTATATTTTTGATACGGAATATTTTTGGAAAAATCTTCTATTTTTTTCATTCAGATTGTGTTTTCAGTGTCGCTAAATCTTTTTATTTCCATGACCAGCTTTATGTCTTCTGTAATTCTTCTAGTCTTCCACTAGACGGCAGCACACGATTTTTAAACTTCCGGTAAATCCAACTGCTATGTGAATGACGACGATGATGATGCTAATGCAGAGCGGAAGTTTTAGTTTAGTTTAGTTTCTTTTTTATCTCGTTTCTGGTCTACCAAGTCTCTTTTCTGTTAAATTACTATGATAAACATACATATTTATTTTGTTAAAGAGTCAACCTCTGTGTTTACGACTGAACACAGAGATATGAACTTTGTTTTCTGACTTACTTCTCAGCCCTGTATCAGGAGGGTCTGTTCAGAGTTAACGGAAATGTCCGGGCTGTGGAGACGCTGAAACAGCGTCTGGAAGGAGGGGAGGACGTGGACCTTCTCTCCGAATGTGACACGTGCACCGTGAGCAGTCTGCTCAAACAGTATCTCAGAGACTTACCAGAGGGTCTGGTGGACTCAAGGGTTCAGAAGGCCCTGATACAGCACCACCAAGGTGGACAAGACTCTGATTCTGACATTATTATTATTATTATTATTATCTGATACTAATTGTGTTGCTAATAATCCTAATAATCCCAACATCACATGTTTTGTCTGTAGGGTGCGGTGATGATGGTTCCTGGGCAGATTTCAGAGACCTCCTCCAGGGGCTCCCAGATGTTCACCTCAGCCTCCTCCGCTACCTCTGCCACTTCCTCACCCTGGTGGAGAGTCACCACAAGGACAACCGCATGACGGCCCTCAACCTCGCCACGGTCTTCGGACCCACTGTGTTTCAGTGAGTGTGACCCTCTCTTATTAAACACATCTCATGTACACCTCACCTCCAGTTGACATCACCAAGCCTTCACATGGCCTTAAAAGGTTAAAAGAGAGAGAGCACCAAGCTGACACACAGTCATGATAACACATGCGTGAGGATCTAGTCATCCTCCCAATAAATCTGCTTTACCGAACCAGGAATGAATCAGTGGTTAGTTGAGCCAGAAGGTTAACCAAAACGTTGTGTGTTGGACCGTAGACGCTCACAGATCACGTGGCAAAAATAGAACATGTTGTCAAGAAAAACAAATGCAGCACAGGCATGTATGATGGTCACTATTTTCACAATAAAAGATGAGGTAATGACTGCATTGACTGAAAAAATATAATACTTTAGTTTACACAAAATATGAGTTTTAAAGTCAATGTAAAAAAAAAAGAAAGAAATGTTTTTAGATACCTACCAGCAGATGGCGCCGAAGCTCCATTAAACATCTTTAATTGTACACTGTCGTACAAAAATGTGTATTTGTCAAATAATAAAAATTTATAAAAAAGAAAAGAAATGTGGTTCACCTCTTTCTGACATCAAGTTTAAATAAATTAGGTCTAAACAGCTCTTAAACTGCTGACAATTTTAATTTCAACATTAAATTACATGATGCAGTCATTTCTGGTATAATCTTCTGTGCACACACTGAGTCAGGTGCAGTTGTTATGAGGGGCTTGTTTTTCCAGTACATGTTTTTCCAGTACATGATGGGTTTGTACTGAGACCTTCCTGTCAGCCGGCTGCTCTGTCCTCTACACCAGTCGATGAAAAGAATCTCCCTCTAAAAACACCTGCACTGATAAATAACCCTGCATATAAGTGACGGAGAAACTCTACTGGATACTGTTTCACGTACTCACAGCCTGTTCTCTTCATCACAGTGCGTACTCCAGTACCACTGTGTATTTGATGTTGTATATATTTAGGGCTACAGTTTGGCCTGATGCCCAGTAGAGTTGGTGTCACACAGCTGTCCACTGTGGCAGCAGAACACCACACATGCCAGTGGTGAAGCTGAACCGTGCTGAGTTAATCAGGTCAACAGAGTGAAAAGTAAAAACTTTCCATTTCTGTGTCAAAGTAGCCGGGGTTTGATCAATGGATCAATGGATTGTGGGAACAAAGTTAGGAAACAGTTCATTAATCCTTAATTGTTCCACTTTTTTGTTTTTTTGTGTTCTAGTGTGACTCCGAGCTTTGAAGCCATGAAGGACCAAAGTATCTGCAACAAGATCATGGTGAAGCTCATCCTGAACTACAGCCATGTGTTTGAGACCCGTGAAGGCAGCACAGAAGAGCTGCTTTCAAAAACCACAGTCAAGGTGTCGTACACGCTATCACTCACACGCCAGCTGCTAATGTTTATATGGAGATGTGCTGCTGCTGCTGCTGCTGCTGCTGAGGCTGCTGAGGAGGCTGCTGCTGCTGAGGCTGCTGAGGAGGCTGCTGCTGCTGAGGCTGCGTATTTACATGATGTAGGACAAACAACTAGAACTGAGTCAGGTGTCCAAAACAAGCGTGAACTCGGTCCCTGTTTTTAAACCACCGGCACATTGAACGTGAGGGGATTTTGTTTACAAACGCGGCTCAGAACTGTGTCAGTCCGACTGAAATTGATCCCTGCATCGATCGTTCTCACAGCCTTTCTCCTCCACAAGTTTCTGCGCCGACGTCTCACTTTTTGATTCAATGCTGCTGCATAAACAGCTGACGTCTCCACTGGTCAGCTGGTTTGTCTGGTCTGATGGTTTCCCTGCCGGGATCTGGGATTTGGATTTGATCCCTGAGGATTACAATAACAACCTGCTTAAAAACACTTAAATATATCTATTGAAATCAGTTATTAAATAAAATTATTTATTAAACAAACTACTAAATATTCTGTAGTGGAGGAAATATTAACCAATTTATGTATTAAATAATTTTAATTTTAATAAAAAATACAAATAAATAAAATAAAATAATGCATTTTACAAACAATCTAAATATACCTAATAATAATTAATGCAGGGAATAATAGAAACTAATGGTAAAAATATATAAATAATAGTTTTTTGGGTTGAACTTTTTAAGTAAAAACAAGATAAAACAGACAACTTCCTTCCGAGCGTCCATCTTTGGACAGACATTCTCCCTTCACAGTGTCTTCATTGTTGATGGATGACTGTGTGCTCTGCTGTGAAATGTGACTCTGGTCATCTGATGCCAGAGCAGGGGCCAGCAGGCCGCGATCAATGTTGTCTGACCCGCTCACTTTCTCCAAGCATTTTTTTAACATCGTCACACAAACCATAGGTCAGGTTCTCAGGTGACTGTGTGCCGGGCAGAAACCAAGGAAGAGGACGTCCCAGTGATGTCAGACGTCTTCAGACACAGAGAACGATTCAGTCAGAGACGAGGATCTCTGCAGCCGTCGGTCAAACGCTGAAACACTGTCACCCTGTCACCGAGTCGTTTTTATGAAACATTTCCCATCACTGATGTCGGCGCTGTTGTGAACGCCTGTAGGGGGCGGGGTAACATGAGTGCTGCTGACCCATGGGAAACCCCTGAGTCAGATAAGATCCTCTTACACAAATGCATGCTCACATGCACAAATCCACAACATATATGCAGACACACACACACACACATCCAGTGAGGCCCCAGTGAGCACGCGTGGTCGCGGGGCCAGACTTTACTGCGTTACATTCTGTCGAGCATTCGCTGAATCCAAAGGTGTTTACGTGGGGGTCAGTAGACGAGGTCGCCTCTTCACATCTATTTTAAAATCAGTTGCCGGGACATTGGGAAGAAAAGCGAACACAAATGCGTGTACTGTGAAATGTACATATATATATACAATTAAAAAAACATTTTAATATTGATGGTATAATTTTAAATTCAATATGAATCTGCAAATACTCTGCAAATAGTTTAAAAAAGTTTAAAGTAAAAAAAAAAAACCCAAAACAAATCAAGCTAACTAGGCTAAATTTTAACCCAAATTTGGTCGACAAAAATAGTCAAGAACTCAGAAAATTTAGCCCTCGAAAGCTAAGGGAATGCTAACAACTTAGCAAAAAAAAATTCAAAATGTTACTGAGAAAAAAAATGTACAATGTGTTTCCTGTCTCCTGTTCTACTCCTCTGCTACAGGCAGGACATTTTACATATGACCTCCATCTTTGTCCTCTTTCTTGTCCCAGCAGACGCAGGTGACAGATGTCGACACAGAGACGTCACTCACCCACCTCCCTGCAGTGTCACCCACACCAGCTCCCAGGACAAAGGTGCGTGCTCTGCGTTTCTGCAGCAGACGTGCACGTGTGCATTTTCACGTTGTCTGACTCAGTGACGCGCTGTTGTTGTTCAGGCCTGGCGTTTCCAGGTCAAACCTGCATGAACTTTTCCAATTCCCTGACGTTGTCTAAAACTAAAACTAGCCACGTGTTCTCTCCACCGCCGTCTGAACTCAACCAACAACAATGGATTTCTGTGCAGTTTCCTGTGAGCTGTAAAGATATGATCAGTGTTGGTTGATTTGTAGTTGTATATTATTACAGCCCTTAAACGGTAATATAAAATTATAAACACTGAGAGTTAAAGTATAAAATTATTATAATATTTATCCCTGTTTTTATTTTTTTCTTCATGTACATTTTTAAGGTTGGACAAAAAGGCGCAGAATATGCAGGACCACGACCTACGACCTCCGATAAACCTTCACACGACAGACCGAGGAAGAGAAAGGTGAATAACGGTGAAACGGCGTTCTTTCCCTTTTGTTTTCTGTGACGGTTCACCTCAGCCTGGTTCTCACTCCTTTCAATATTTTACTGCCGTCTTATCCCACCTGTTGCGTCGGTGCTGATAAGCCTGAGGTCAGCTCTCAGACAGAACTGATGACTGTGAACCCGCTGCTCAGTCACATGACGGGATTTGATAAAGGCCGTCTACTGCAGGAGTTCAAGAAAACAGACGGAGGCAAAACATGCTCCTGTCTGGGTTTTTATTATCAATCAATGCTGAAACAACAACTGCAGGTTATTATTGGCATTGAACTCAGTCTGTGGTGAGATTTATACACAGATTTGTAACACAGGTCAGTGGGTCAGGAGGGTCTTTCTCTTCACACGTGGAACTTCACGTGATGTTTGTCACTGCGTTCACCAAGAACAGGTTTACCTGAAAACTGAGAACCTCGTCTTTAATTTGCATTTCCACATCATTTACATACATTTTAATCTTCAGATCACTCAAAGTTGTCACAGAAATGTGTGAAAATATACACTGGAAAAATAGAGCCAAAAAATGAATTGGTCAATGCAGAAAACAACAGATTCACCACTTAAATAAATGGATAAAATAAAATCCAGTTTTAATTACATAAAGTCATACATTTTAAAATATACTTATTTACTTAAATAACCCTGTATTTTCTATAAGTTCTAGCTGGACCACTCAATAAAAGTCCTTTTAGTGTCCATTAAGTGAAAGTCCAGTGGAAATGTCCACAGATAAAAAACAACAACAGCTTTTACTTTAACCAGCAGCCATTTAACCGTTTAACTAAGCATTGATTGTTTTTGTTCATTATCAATACTGGAGCTGCTGCGTCACAGTCCTTTTTATACTCCATTAACCTCAGTCAGTGGTTAGCGTCAGTGTGAAGTGAAGTGCTCTCTTAATTTACTGAATCAAGGCTTCGGACACGTTACCAATTCAGCCTGCGATGCAGACGGGCGGTGGTCAGAGAGTGGCTCTCATCCGACTGAGGTTCTTCTCTTACACCTCAGTCGGTGGCTCGCGGTGTTTACACCCCCTCAGGGTCGTCATGGTAAGACAAACGTTAGTCTAAGGATGGAGTTTTATACGCTTCCTTTATTAACCCTCCTGTTTTTCTGCTGCTTTTATGACCGGAGATCCTCGAATGCAAGTTTTATGGCGAAAGGAGCAAAGGTTGAAAGTGTGTGTGTGTGTGTTTGGACATGTGCTGGTCGGTGCAGAAACCTTAGCTGGGTTTCATTTTCCTCCAGTGGCATCTCATATTTCCTGTCACGAGACTCACCTCTCTCTCCCTCTCTCTCCCTCTCTCGCTCTCTCTCTCCCTCTCCTCCTGCAGGTGAGAAAGGCCAAAAGTGATGACACACCAGAAGCTCTTCCTCAGCCCACCTGCTCCGCTCACTTGTCTCATGTGAGGCCTCACTCTGTGACACTACTTCTACCCCTCACCTCTGAACTGAGGAGCCCCAGCCCAGAGGCCATGGAGACGACTCCCAGATCCGAGGCATCCTCAGAGTCCACAGACACCACCCTGCTCCCCGGCCATCTCGATGTCAGCCTCTCTGGCAGCGGGGAGACCCTCCTTAGGTCAGTGTAATAAGAACACGCACCCGTGTGTGAAACAAAATGTCAAATATTTGCTGCTGAATTTTGCCTAAAAACAGATTTATGAACATCCAATCCCATTTGTGGCAAAGCCAAATCTGTGGTGTTTACGTGACGTTCAGTGTGAAACTCAACCACACCCCCTGGTGGAGTGGCGGTCGACGCGGTGCCTCAGTGCTGAAAGGTTCAACTGTGTGGACTTGAGACTTTCTCTTTATCTGTTCAACAAGAGGTGTAAGAAAATATCGATTGCGATATTTTGTTTCACGATACCGTATCAATATTTTACACCGTACCGTTTTTTTACTAACAATTAACATGCGAATATTTTTATTTTCCCAACAATTAAAATTGTTGGGACTCAATTTATTGCCACATTATATCGCAACATATCAGATAAGTATCGTAATCGCTACGACCCCTGGTGTGAACCTAAGTGTCGTTGTCTTTGGATGTGTCCCTGAGATGGACTGTGGACCAGTGTGTTTAGAAAAATATAATTAGACACTGCTTCATTTTATGATTTAACAATTATCAGTCGTGGCTGATAGCAAAGATTGCACGGCCGTAAAACACCAAACATTATCGGCCCTTATTAATCATTAAATTGCGCAGAGATAATCTGTTATCTGTTGTTTTTGTTGAAGTTTTCTGAGTGATTTTGCCGTTGTAGTCGGGATGCTAAGACTAAAAACAGACTCATTGTTATTGACCAGAGTTAGCGCCGGTCGTGAGGTCGCGGCTGAAGGATTGACGGTGAATCCTCTGCGTCACACTGACACTGTGATCAGGGATCGGCATGCAAACGAGCCTATTATAAGAATCAGAAACTGGAACCGCTAGGTGTTGAGTGTCCTCGGCCCTGGAATAGCCCGGCTGCAGCGGTGTCTGTTGTTACCGTGGGGCAGTTGGCCTTGACTGTGGCCACACCTGCAGTGTTTATATAAAAAAAAAATCTCTTTAAAAATTAAAATTCAATCTTTTAATTGACGAAGAAAAAATGACAAATTCACTTCATGGACTGGACTTCCTCCGTAATATTGTGATTAATCGAATTATTCCGGCGTCTGGTCTTCATCTCATCTGGACTGAAGCAGTAAATATTGAGTCCATGTTGAGTGTCATCGTGAAGCGGTGAGATGGGAAGTGATCCTGCCGTCTGGCTTCGACTACAGCTTTTTACAACCTGTGTGACCTTTGAGGTGGCATTAATCAGAATTGAAATCTGTGTCAGCACCAGATCCATGAACACATAAGGTTTAATGTGACACTGAGTCAGAGTCTGACCGACAACCTGCAGGAGCTGCATGTTTGTCTTACTTTTATGTTCAGATGTATATTTGACATGGCACTCGGTGTAAACACCAACATTCCTACAAACTGTAGTTGTAGTATTAGATTACAGAAGATAAGACGAAGTACAGTACAGTATGAATACTGTATGATACAGCAAAAAATAAGATCTGCTATGATAACATAAAAATATATAATAAGATCTGCTATGATAACATAAAAACATAACATATAACATATAATATATTTTTTTAAGATTTGATTTAATTTAGAAAAGAAATGCAGGGCAATGTGAAATATAAAATTAAAAAAAACATTTTAAAATGTCAAAAAAATTGAGAATTAGAAAATTAAAAAATTAAATTGATCATTAATTCATTAATATTTTTTATTTTAATTAATACTTAATTAACAATTCATACACGCATTTGAATCAGCTCAGCTATTTATCATTAGTTATTAGTTATTAATATTTATTTATTATGTTTAAAATTGTCTCAATTAAAATACTTTTTTCTCTGTTTTTCAATTATGATGACAAATGTACTACTGCTAGTAATACTACTACTACTCCTAGTATTACTTTTATTATTAATACTATCACACCTACTAAAAATACTCCCTTAAGTACTCGGACTCAAACTGAATAATTTCCGTGAAGTTGTTGTTAACCTCGGTTTAGTCTCAGTCCTGTCTCTGTCTTCATCAGTCCTCCAAGCGCTGCCGTCGCCGTGACAACCAGCGCTGGGTTAAATGAAGTGCTCCGCTCTTAATAAATCCAGGCTGGCAAGAGTTTTCCTCACCATGTCAGGGTACCAGTAAATCTTGTAGTGGATTTCTCCTCACACACAGTCAAATTGCCCACGTCAGGTCGTATCAGGTGACTGGTCCGCGGCCTGGGTTACCAGTTGGGTTGCCAGTTCTGGGGTCATGTGCATCAGTAAAACTACCTCAGTTGTATTTACATCAGAAAGTGGTCAAAACAGAGAGCAGTGAAGAGTGTGTGTGTGTGTGTGTGTGTGTGTGTGAAGTTAGATAAAGACGGTTGGTTGGTTGACAGTGAGCAGAAGAATTTTATATTTTATCCATTTACAGCTCAGTCCACTGACAAGAACCAAGTAAATAAAGCTACAGTTATGTAAAATTCTAAAAAAAAATGTTTTTAAATAATGTGACTTTTTATTATATATATTACTATCATTAACATTTATTAGCAAAATAGTCTCAGCGACATAAATATATATATATTTATATATATATTTATGTATTTATGTATATATTTATTTAAATATATAAACCCCATATATATATACATATCTAAACAATTAAAAAGTGACTTAATAACTAATTAATTTTGACTAAATAACTAATAAATGATTATAAAAGGTCGTGATTGTAATAAGTCTTGCTTGTCTTTTTGACTAAAATCTGTAAAAAACAAATTTCGTCACACGTGTTAGAAATACGCTTTAATTTAATCCAGGAGAAAGCTGAATGAATTACACTAAACCTTGAGCGTCATGTGTATGTATGTATGTATTTTCACATATATCTGTGATGACACGATGGCGTGACTTTGCAGCTACGCCCTCATTCCTAGAACTCGCGTTAATGTCACCCTCAGCCTTGCGTCTGCTTTTAGATATTCTCATCTCTTCAACACCTTGACCTTGATACCGTATCATACCGCAGACCCACCCGCGGTCCTGAATGACTACACTGATATTTTAAATACCTGGACCGTCTCACCTGCTCCTAAAATATGACACCAGCCTCCCTCGCCGCACATGAGCCAACATAGCAGCGTGGTGTGAACACATTTCCCTCCCAGCTTCGCTCGGTGACTCACTGGGGGATGCATGCGGGCTTTTGTGTAGGGTTGCCATGGAACACTGAATCTTGTGATGTAACTATTGGATTTCTGAGAAGCCTGTGGGAATTAGATAGAGGTGAGGAACATTGCGGTGTGGTGTGAGCGCAGGCTCCCTGTTGGTGCAACAGTATTGTCTCAGAAAGTCTCCACCATCAGGCTGAAAACGTGAAGACATGAGCTGCAGGGAGTTTACAGCAGGAACCTGTGTTACCTGAGGAGGTAGTTTTCCAAATCCCACAAAGAGAAGTGACTGTTATCAGCTGAGACAGAGCAGGTGGTAAATACATCATGAGTGATCATTGTATTTAGTCTAGTCCAGGCTCTAGTCGGTTTCCAACCACTTCTCCAGGGCATCAAACCCTCAGGAAATGACTCAGGAACTAGGTTCTCACAGCAGGAAGCAGTGGCTCAGATCTGATTTATTTATTTTGACCATATGTGTGTCTTGTTTTTTATGAACAGCAAAAAAAATAATGCACAAAAATGGAGCTATTCTGTAGGAAGAACATGATTGTCAACGTCTTACTTACTCCTTTGACCATTAGGTGGCGACAGGAAAGTCAGCGTAGTTAGTTATTATTAATGTTTACGTTGTTTTCGCCTGAACATTTACGTCGCTGCTTTGATGAAAGGAAAAACATGTTGATCCAGACCCGTTGGTGAAATCTGGATTTTTCCAGAAGTATTCCCTCAAAGGCATGTGTTTTCCTCTCAGTAAGGTAGTGGGTAAGTAGGATTTCCTCTTTGGTAATACGAGGGGTCTGTGGTGGAACGGATTATTTTAATACGCATGCCAGACAGTGTAATACAAGAGGCTTTCGTCATCGAAACGTCCGCAGTAATGCATTGGTATTGTTGGCTGAACTCCACCTGCATCTGAACCAGGTTGTGCAGAACAACAACATTTCCTGTGCATTGTCTCCAGAGGTGTTCACTGAACCTTGGCCTCTTTTTGATTCCTTGAAACCTAAATCCTTTGTTTTGCGCTCCGTCGAGGTGGTACTCCAACCACCAGTCGAGTGGTTTCCTCATCACTTGATATGCCTGTTATTGTGAGGCAGGTGACGTCACCTCGTGTACCCGAACACATTAACGGTTTCCTCAAAAACAATTTGTTTGTCCGGTGTGTTTCAGATCCTCTCGCAATCAACATGTTTGTTCTTAGTGACTGAAGGGTGAACATTTTCTGAAGCGGATGATTTAATTTTTTTTTTCTCTACACATTAATCATAAATCCGAGCTGATTTTTTTTTTTTTTTTGGTGCATGTGACGTTATGTGTTTGTTAGAAAATGATGAATATTGAACAGGAAATGTTTTTATTATAATTCTAAATTATATTTCATTAAATATGAAGATTTATCTAATGTACTTTCTGCATGAAAAACAATTTTTTTTTTTAGATAATTATGTTATGATTGTACTGGTCCGGCCCACTTGACGTCTAATTAGGTTGTTTGCGGCCCCTGAACCAAAATCAGTCTGACACCGTGCATGAAAGTCATCTTGACTTGAAAAACAAGTCAAACTCCAAATGTTCCGTAACTCGCCGGACAACATTTTAGTCTCGACATTATCTTGAGAACACATCTGTTTTTGGCTGCACACCTGTCACACGAAAACACAAAAAAAATAGTTTTGTTGCTTCGACTACTCATGGATTTTTATCCTTGAATGAATTTCCAGTTCACAAATCGCGTTAAAAGTTTAAAAAAAAAAGTCCAATTAATAATAACATTTTTTTGTTTATAAAATATATGAAAAAATAATTTATTTAAGAAGGGCATCTAAAATTGTGGTGATATTTACATTTAAAAGTGATATAAAATATTTAGTAACACTGATGTAACAAAATAAATGATTATGGAATGTTGAGTCTGTTCAAGGCAATTCCAGAATCAATGCTAAGTTCCCCGTTGTTGCATAATTCCATCATGTGCTCCTGGCAGATAATCAGCAGCAGCAGCAGCAGCAGCAGCAGTCTTTTCTCTCCAGCTTCATAATAATTACTTGAGACAAGTTCCACAAAAGCACTCATCTGTAGAACTGCCAGCCTTTTCTTCTCCAGACAAAGGCCAGCCGTATGCTCCTATTTTCAAACGCGTGGAGAGGGAGGAGTTGATGTTATTACCAAAGCACTTAGTGGCTACATCGTATAGGCAGGTTATGTTTTCAATTTTTCTTTTTCCCTTTTTTATGATTCAGATGTAAGGTGGAGAAGGAAGAAGCTGAAGATGGAGGCAGGCCCACATCGCCTTTCTACATGAGGTAGGGCTTCCTGACTCAGAGTAGGGCCCTGCAGGGTCGGGTGAGAGAACGTTGTTGTTGTTGTTGTTGTTGTTATGACAGTCTGGAGGTGTGAGTGGGGGAAGCGGTCGCCCACTGACACGCTGCTTTGTCATCGGAAACAAAAGAATCTGCAGTTGGTGGTAAAACAGGGCAGCATGCAACAGATTGAACATCCCTGTGTGATGGTTGTGGCAGAAGCAGCTGCAGTACGTGTTTCAAACACACACACACACACATACACACACAAAAACCCCACAAGTCACTGGTCCAAAATGTGAGGATGTGATGTGAGGATCATTTCAACGGCTTCAGTCATTACGTCTTTCCTGAGTACTGAGTATTCTACTGAAGCAGATATCTGTGACCTTTGACATGTTGAAGACTTTTATTATCTATTACTGATGTTTAGTGAACCTAAACCTCATCTTGGTACTGAGATACCAAAGTATCTATGTGTCTGTGTGTTTTGGAACCATAGGCCTGCTAGACACTGGTACGCCAACTTTTGATCACAGTAAAATACTTTACCAATAAATTCCCGAACAAATCTCCGAAAAAAAAAGTTTCTCAAAAATGACTAAAAATGCACTCATTTGTCTTCAAATACTTAGCTATGTCCATTTCTGTGGTTAAAAGTCAGAAAAAATATACTTTTTTGGTACGCCAACCTTTGATCACAGAAAAAATTCTATACCAATAATTTTCCGATCAAATCCCCGAAAATAAAAGTTTCTTAAAAATGACTAAAAATGCACTCATTTGTCTTCAAATACTTAGCTATGTCCATTTCTGTTGTTAAAATTCAGAAAAAATATACCTTTTTGGTACGCCACCTCTGGGTCTGTGTGTGTGTTGACTTGTGTGTGTGTGTGTGTGTGTGTGTGTTGACTAATGACTGCCTCAGGTGTTCGCTCACCCTAAGCTCGTTCTCTCAGCCAGGCTGTTTGCTGACGTGACCTTGCAGCTGATAATGGCTGCCGGCTGACGGCTGCTCTGAGCAGGTGTTGTGTTAACTTCAGCAGTTTCACAGTAACAAGGTGACTGCTTCAAATACACAGCTTAAACACAACAACTTGAAAACTCAGCCTAAATAAAAGTCCACTGTCGTACAATCAGAGCGCAGGGAGATAAACGTGACCCTGACCTACATAAACACCACAGTCACACCACGCCAGCGGGGGCAATAAATCTACTGCCCACCGATACTCGCAGCTTTTGAACCCATTAACATTGAAGGTTTATTTTAAACAAAGCAGAATCGAATGGATTTTAATAAAAAGAAAACAATAACAGGTCAAGCTTCAAGCTTCAACGGCCAAGGAGCAGATACTGAGTCAGGTTTTCATCGTAGAAGGTTAACTTAACGTGTTAGTAATCACTAACCAGGCTCCATTACATGAGTATGTATGAAGCAGTGAATGGATTACACACAAACTGCATTCCTGAGAAGTTGCTGCTCCTCAAGATTAAAACAAGAGAAAAAAAACTCTGTAAGGAAATGAATTCATAAATGTATCAAACCCCTTTACAATCACACATTATGACATCACATCACATGTTCTTTCAGCTGCTACCTATAGGGGTCGCCACAGTGGATTAATCTATAATATAATATTTATATAATGTATTATATATAATATTATATAATATATTATGTATATATATATATATATATTATATGTATATATATATATGCATATATATACATATATATATATATATATGTGTGTGTGTGTCTTAAATATCATGTTTTTCTACTGCATTACTACAGTTTTTTTGTGTGTTTCTGTGTACGCGGTACATGCTGACTGACAGTTACCTCCAGGATATTCTGTCTGTGAGCATTTATAGCTCAGTATAATGACATTACACAACGGTTGCACTGTCAGAATCAACCGTGGCGTTCTATTCTCGGACCGCCGTGTTGACGTACAGGTTTATCTTTGGGGTCGTTCATCTGAACTCACTGCTGCAGAAGCTTGTGTTTTGAGTCCATGTTCAAATCTAACACAGTGACTCACTGACTTCCGCTGCACTCTTTTTGGTCGGTAGCTGCTAACGGGCTAGCGGCCGTCAGTCCTGCCTCATACCATAGTGTCTCCTCATCATCACGTCTTTATTTTAAATCACCTCAGACTATCACAGACGCTGGTCAGTGCCAGAGGATATTCATGGCTGAATGTTCAACACCGGACTCTTACAGTCAGTCTTTGGGCCCAGCTGTTTGAATCATCAGAGACTAAATGTGGCTCCAGCAGAGCAGAGAGAGAGAAGCTGATGTCACACTGCCAAGAAACATGACTGTAATGGAGGCCTGGACACAATCAGTAGATTTTAAATTATTATTGAATTTGTTTTTTTACTCAGAGATTCTATTCCTCTGAGTGAAACACAGTGTCCACAGAATAAATTTAAAAAATCGAATTAAATCAACTATATTGACAATTTTAATTCTCCATTTATTCCTAATTAGGTCTTTTTTTTGTAAACTGATGCTCAACTTTATTATAAGTCAAAAAACTTTTTTTTTGCATTGAATTTTTATAATTCAAGACAAAACGCTTTAATAAAGAAAAAGTGGTTAAAAATGAAGAATATCTCATCAATAAATGAGAAATTCAAAGACATTTTATGCTGAAATTAATCCGTAAAAATAACATACGTGACTCATTAGACTCGTTTAATTATTTTCTTTTTTAAATACAGAAAAATAAAAGTTTATTCTGATACAGTTGGACTCTCTCAGTGGGGACATGCAGACCACCTTTAGCCTGATGAACTCAGCCTGGAGCAGGAAGTATTTTTAGAAACTATGTTCAGCATCTACCTCTGGGTGTAACCTCGCGTCTCATCATCGTTTTTATCCAAAGCTGCTACAGAGGCCGTTTTTACAGATCTGTTTCTTTAGGTTCAAGTCTTGATGTTTGTGCTGCATGCGAAAAAAAAAAGTCATGTGACATTTTTCAGGCACAAAAGGGTAAAGGTCAAGTCCACCTGGGTTAAGATATCCAACATTCTTTCTGTGCTCCTCTTCTCTCCTCTTATCATGTCTGTGGACCAGAGCTCTGCCAAGCTCTGCTGTGACTGACTGTCAACACTCACGTCAGGGAGATTATTTTTTCTTTTAAAGCCTGTGTTTATAGTTTTATATATATATATATATATATATATATATAAATAAATATATAAATGAAATGTCCTCATCTGCTCTGAACGCAGCAGCTGAAGTTAACAGACAATCATAAAGACACGATGCCTTAATCACCAGGGATTCGGGGGGGGGCTGGGGGGGTTCAGCGTTGCTCAGTGACCTGTTGTGACCACCTGCCTCTGCAGCATTAATTCACCTTTGTCTTGTGTTTCTCCTGTCAGTAACCACCTCTCCTCTGCCCACTGCAGACCTGATGTGGTGAAGTACATGGACTTCAATTTTTTCTCCTGTCAATTTATTATTTATTAGTTATTATTTATTATTTATTACTGCTGTGTTCTGTTTGGTGGGTTAAAAAAAAAAAAACAAAACATCTGCTGATTTGTCTCCGTGTCTCTGTGTCTCCGTGTAGTTTTCTGGACAGGACCATCCGTTCAGCAGTGGAGCAGCACCTGTTCAACGTCAGTCCTTCACAGGATCAAAGTCTGAGGGAGTGTGAGCCCTGCTTGACCTCTCCGAAGGGGAGGCCAACTGCACGACAGAGACGCCGACACAAGAGACAGCAGCAGCAGGAGCAGAGGGAGGAGCAGGAGGGGCAGGAGCAGCAGGAGCAGCAGCAGGAGCAGAGGGAGGGGCAAGAGGAGCAGGAGGGGCAGGAGGAGCAGGAGCAGCAGGGCCCCAGAGAATGTGAACGAGACTGGTACAGTACATCCTTCTAGAATGACATAAGAGGACGTTCAGTGATGTCAGAGGTCGTTCACTCTCTGTATCTCTGTTAGTAATAGTAATAGTTATAATGATGTCTTTTTTCAAAGCCAGGGATTAGCCCCGCCTCTTTTGACATGTTTTATTGACAGCTAAGCCTAACCACTAAAAAAACAGTTCCTATCAATCAATAACTTGATACATTAGTAACTTTTACCAATATATTTTACATCAGATGTATGTACTGAGGTCAAACACTTCTTCAAACACGACCCCAGACTTCATCATGAGACTGACTTGACTTGAACAACACCCCCCCCGCCCCCCCGAGTCCCCAAACAACCTCCGCCCAGTGGCCTCAGGGAGGATTAAAGATGACGAGGTTTATTTTTTTTTAAGATAAAGTAGTGAAGTGTACATCACATCAGATCAGTAAATGAACACACACTGCTGTTTTGGTAACACAACACAGGTCGTTCCAGCTGATCCTGGTGGAGTCTGAGGGATTAGACCAGTGCCATAGTTCAAAGACACAAAGTACTGTGGACAGTAAACAGTGATTGGACACAACCTAAACAGCGCCTCTGCACAGGAAACTAGATGTACAGTAGTGGAATGGAATTGGAGTGCAGTGGAAGACACACATTAAAACCTCTTTAATTCCTGCCTGACAACAGGGCTGCACACATCACCGCAGACATCAACAAAGAGAACATCCCGTCCAGTGGGAGAAGAACCTCAGGCGACGTGGGGGAGAACACGAGCAGCAGCGGCAGCAGCGGCAGCAGCGGGGGGCGCGGGCG
>NC_024315.1:2046360-2048415 GCF_000523025.1 Cynoglossus semilaevis | reverse complement strand
GAACAACCCCCCCCCCGCCCCCCCGAGTCCCCAAACAACCTCCGCCCAGTGGCCTCAGGGAGGATTAAAGATGACGAGGTTTATTTTTTTTTAAGATAAAGTAGTGAAGTGTACATCAGACCAGATCAGTAAATGAACACACACTGCTGTTTTGGTAACACAACACAGGTCGTTCCAGCCGATCCTGGTGGAGTCTGAGGGATTAGACCAGTGCCATAGTTCAAAGACACAAAGTACTGTGGACAGTAAACAGTGATTGGACACAACCTAAACAGCGCCTCTGCACAGGAAACTAGATGTACAGTAGTGGAATGGAATTGGAGTGCAGTGGAAGACACACATTAAAACCTCTTTAATTCCTGCCTGACAACAGGGCTGCACACATCACCGCAGACATCAACAAAGAGAACATCCCGTCCAGTGGGAGAAGAACCTCAGGCGACGTGGGGGAGAACACGAGCAGCAGCGGCGCCAGCGGCAGCAGCGGCGGCAGTGGCAGCGAAGGTGCTGAGTCACAGAGAAGTCACGCTGGTCAAAGGCACAAACACAGGAAATCCAAAGTCTGTCCTTCAGCAGTGCAGCCCTCCAACCAGCAGGATGCTCACAGGGTGAGTAATCAGGCAGCGTTTCTCTCACTGCGTCTGCTGAAGCCTTTCTCTCACAGTCACACACTGCACATACGCCGTGGGCCAGGGCAGTATCACGTCCTACAGAGTCCACACATGCACCTGTAGACCACCCCCTAGCCCCCGCCCTCCTCCTCCACCGTTCCAGTGAAGATAATAGTTTTCGGCAGTAAAGATGACAGGAAGCCACGCAGCTGCCTAATGGCTCCCTCTGTTCCCATTGTATAATGGGTGGTAATATGCAGCATGCCACACTAATTGTTAACTGTTTTTCCCTACGAGCAGTGATGTCAGAACCAACCAGGGTGTGCAATTATCTACATCTTTATTGACTGAAGGAGGCTGACATAGTCTCTCAGCTCTGCTTCCGTTCTTCCTAATGCATCTGCATTTCAAAAGCTGCAGGTTATTTTCACTCAGTTAATACGTAGATCTTAGGGAGATCCTCGTATGGACTTGAGTCCAGTCACGAAGGTATTATTTATATCTGTCGTCCGGATACTTTATTCGAAATGAGGTCTAACTCCCGTTAGGGTAAGTGTATGTTTTGATGTTGCTTATAAGGAGGTTCAACGTTGGGTATTTTAGTGGTTGAAGAGCAGCATAGATAAAAGGACCAAGAATAAAAGAGGAAAACAGATGTCTATTAATCAATGTGGCAAAGGTGAAAATGCTAAGGTGAAGGTCCCCAACCATGAGACTGTACTACTAATTTTCTGAAAATATCTTAAGATATACGTATGTCCCAAACATTTCAATATAGATCCAAGAATTGGTTTAAAATTATGTAACTCTGCTTTTATTGTCTGTATATTTTCAGAAAGAAATTATTTGTTACTTAAAATCATTGATCAAGGATCAGGAGCTAACTAAGAAAATATTTTTTCCTTCTTTATACGGTCCCAAATGCTGTAATTTGATGAAAAACATGCAGTCAAGATAAATTTTTTTCGTCATTGTTCACATTTTGAGGAAAAATGACAATACATTTTTTGACAGAAAAAAATCTCAAAATGATGAGAAACATGCAGAAAAGATACAATTTAGATAAAATGAAAACAAAACTTCATCATGTTTCATCATCTGACCAACATGAATTAGGATTTTGTGTAAAAACTAAAAAAAAAATTCAAAATGCTCTAATTTGATAGAAAACATGCAGATCACGATTAAACATCTGACCAAATTCAGGGTTTTGCTGAAAAATGTTCAAAACCTCTTTTTCTAAAACACATTTCAAAATGCTGTATTTTGATGAGACACATGCAGAAACTTCTCACCATATTTTAACCATAAAACAGGGCATCTGTATTTTATGGCAGAAGACTGAATTTCTCTTAATTTTTTGAGAACATTTATTTTCGGAGATTTGTTTGGGAATTTATTGGTATAGTATTTTACTGTGATCAAAGGTTGGCGTACCAAAAAA
>NC_024315.1:2040794-2042220 GCF_000523025.1 Cynoglossus semilaevis | reverse complement strand
TTTTTTTCCGGAGATTTTGTTCCGGAATTTATTGGTATAGTATTTTACTGTGATCAAAGGTTGGCATACCAAAAAAGTATATTTTTTCTGAATTTTAACAACAAAAATGGACATAGCTAAGTATTTTAAGGCAAATGAGTGCATTTTTAGTCATTTTTTAAAAACTTATTTTTGTTTTATATTTGTTCAGGAAATTATTGGTATGGTGACACATGAAATTAGGATTTTTTATTTTTTGAGAAACTTGCAAACAGAATACAATTTTGGAAAAAACAGTTTGCAAAAATATTCATCACAATTTTCAACATTTATCCAAAATGGCATACTAAATTAAGATTATGCTGAAAAATTCTGAAAAAAACAAAATTCTAAAAAAAAGTGCTATACTTCAATTGAAAATATGCAGACAAGATGAAAGTTTATCCATAAAATTGACATTCTTAGAAACTTTTCAGTCATATTTAATATATAGTTAGATTTAATGTTTAGATTACACTTTGTGTAAACAATAAAATAAACAAATAATGAACTGACACAGAGACAACAAAATTACATTTCATGTGACAAAAACATTTTGAACTCAAAAGACAACTTGCAAATAAAATACTCAATGTCCGTGTGAGTCCTTCTTGTATTCATAGTATTTCTTGAGCTTTAGAGTCTCTTTTCCAAGCGTTAATGTCAGTTCTGCAAACGCCAAATCAATCAGAGTTTAATGAAAAACTCATTGGAGGAGTGGAGCAGGGGACACAGCTGCTGCGTAGGAACACATCAGTCACCTGCAGCAACAGTAACTCCGGGGAATTTGTGATGGTGAGACGGAGAGCAGGAGCCAGGAGCAGATGTGATGTCATCAGTGTGCGAGAACACGGACCACTCCAGCAAGGACAAAGATTTATGTTCGTTACATTCCTGTTGGACATTAAAAAAGGAGCATCAGTATCTACCACTGAAGTCTACATATCTCGTTCTAAGGGGAACCCACAGAGACAACCACAAACAACATTATATTCTTTATTTTACAAAGGCACAATGAGATACAGCAGACCCCTAGTGTAAAATATGTTCCAAAAAAGTAAGTTTTTTTTCCTAAATTATACCCGTAAAAAAGGACATTGCTGTGTATTTTAAAACATAAAAACACATTTGTATTTATTATTGAGAAACTTTTATTTTTGAAAACTTCTTTCTAGAATGTATTAGTACAAAACATTACTGTGATCAAAGGTTGGCGTACCAAAAAAGTATATTTTTCTGACTTTTAACCACATAAAAGGACATAGCTAAGTATTTTAAGGCAAATTAGTGCATTTTTAGTCATTTTTGGTAAACTTTTATTTTCAGAGATTTGTTCAGGAAATTATTGGTATAGTATTTTACAGTGATCAAAATTCATTTGATTTTTCTGGATTTTTTCACGATGGTA
>NC_024315.1:2039155-2040694 GCF_000523025.1 Cynoglossus semilaevis | reverse complement strand
GGAATTTATTGGTATAGTATTTTACTTATCAAAGGTTGGCGTACAAAGATACAAAATCAGTGGAAGTCATCTGTGGAAACACGTATGATTTGACCATAATTGATTCTTCCCTGGGATGTCAGGTAATAAAATGCACAGTTAGCTGGTTTCCTCGTGTTTCCATGCATCAGAGTTACCAGTGCTGTGTAACAGTGGAACTGTCAATACTGACCGTGAAAACCCCTAGTGTTGCAACAAAGATGTGTGGCGACGTCACTGCTGTTCCAGGATCAGTCTGTACGGGTTGTTTGCTGCGTATCAGCCTCATCCTGCAGTACCCAGAGTAACGTGTGTTAAAACAGAGATCAGTTGAAGGTTTCCACCAACAGGCAGATGGAAATAGATTTATTCTATACAGTACCTCACTGTTACATTGAGGGATGTAAATCTGGGAATGCTCCTGAGTTTCATTCATCGTTGCCTCCCCATGTATGATGATAGTTGTGTCATGTGTCTACAGAGCGGTTGACGGCATCATCTCAACTGGTGTCACTCGTCGCTGTAGTTCAAATCTGAAATGACATGTGGTTCCATGAAATTGACGCAACAACAAAATAACACAACAAGAACCCTGAGAGAGTGATCAAAATGACAACTCAATTGTTTCCTCCTCAGGTAAATCCGGGTGTTGCTGATCAACTGGGAGGAAAACACATGGAATTATTTCATAAAAGGTAAATGATTCTCTTCATCAGTGACATGCTGCTCTGTCTGTGGCAGCACAGGTGTACACAGCATGTGAACTGGAGGAATAAATCTTACATTAAGCCTGTGTAAATAGCTCTGGTTTATTTGCTAAATAGAAAAAATGTACTGATTTTCCAGGAACAACGTTCTCAAAAAAGATGATCGCCGTTCTTCTTCACAGGTAGGACCATGTTTACAGACCCTGTTTTTCTGGATTTTTCTGATCTTGTTTTTTTTTTAAATTAACATATTTTTTTCTTTTGATTCAAAAGTAGGCATTTACTTCCAACATTATTTACAATATGAAACTTTTATATATTTTGGACCAGCCTGAATTTCCTAAAAAATATATTTTTGGAAGTGATTCATTTTAAATGGAAGTCATATATGTAGTGTAACTTCTCAGTCACTTTGTGATATAACAGAGGTTTTTTTCCACAGGAGACATTGATCCTAATATTTAGTTTCAGGTCTCACTGTGTGGGAACATGATGTCCATTTTAGAGACACGTCGGCTTTTTGCCTCTTTACGGGAGCATGATTTACAAAAGTGTAGTTTTCCAGTAAGAAGTAGAAGATTAAAATGAACATTAAAAAACATGTCGATAAATGGTATCATTCAGGTGAGACGTGGTCTCTTCTCCTCAAAGCTGACTGGTCAGTTCCAGTCTGATGCGTCGTCATGTGATCACTGAAGCAGAAGAGTGTGTGCTGTACATGACACGTCCATTTAGACGTTATTGTGACTCTGCCTTGTCAGCAAAATGTCACATTTCTCTGTGTTAATTCCACCCCCCCCACCCCACCCCACAC
>NC_024315.1:1993907-2039140 GCF_000523025.1 Cynoglossus semilaevis | reverse complement strand
CATCCCAACCCCCACAACCAAACAAACGACGGGCGGGGGGGGGGGGGGGGGGGTAACAGCTGGAGCTCTTATGATGATGTAATGTTTGATTATAGTCAGCAGCTGATGTCCAGGGTGTGTGTGTGTGTGAATGCATGAGACTGCTCCCCTCCCCCCCCCCCCCCACACACACACACACACACACAGAATCCTAACATCATGACACATCGTTTTCTCCACTGATATCTGACAGAAACCTTTTTACTGCATCAGTCGCCAGTGAAGAACACATTAAAAGCCTCTGATGAACAGGCAGGATGAACGATGAACGATCTAAGGCCAGCAATCAATAGGATAGAATGTTAATCGATTAATCACTTTGATTGACTCATTAACATTTAAAAAAAAAAAAAACATTAACAACAGATGAGCGGCCCTTTGTTTACCTATCATCGTTTGAAAAGTCATCAGTGTGATGACTGCAGTCTGGTCACCTGATCATGACTCTGACACTCTCTGTATGAAATAAGGTGGCAATTAGATGAATCTGATTCTGGATCAGTTTCCCTCACACTCACACATGTTGTTGTTGTTAAATATTTCACTTAAATGAAAACTGAAGCTGTGAGAATTACATTTAAAACAGTGTTTTTACCTCCAGTCGACCAGTGTTTTCACTGTGTCTGAGGAATGATGTCACTCCATGTGTTATTCCATCATATTATTGTGTGAAGGATTGTGAGTATGTGTGAGTATGTAGTAGTATTAGTAGTAAGGGGCTAATGATTGTTGACACAGTGAGCTGGTGCCGGATGTTCTTGATGATATAAACTGGTGCTACTTAAGAGGAATTTTCCACAATTAGTTGTTGACATTTTGCACGCCTTCTACCCTTTGCGATTCCCGTCTCCTTTTTTTTTTTTGTTTACTTCAGTGCAAGAAAACACAGTTAAACTGCCTCCCAACAACAACAACAACAACAACAGCAGCAGCAGTTTAACTCCAACACCAATCAAATCAGCCACATTAAAGCACGTCTTCCTGTAAGTGCTCTGTGGTGTTTGGGAGTTCTGGTAGACGGGCATCTTGATCTGTTCTTTCCTAAAAATAGCCTGGTCCCACGCCCAGACAGGAAATGGAACCCCAGGGGCTCAGGGCTAAGTGAGCCGTGGACACGCTGTAAAGACGTGATCGTGGTGTGTGGGGTGTTTTTCTGCCAAACTATTAACACTGTACCAAAATGGAGTCAGTCACACAGCTTTGATCAGCAGCAGGTCGACGGGCAAGAATTTCAAACAATAAAAACTTGAAATTGTTAGTTAAATTATGTCATGTTTCAGCTCAGTCATTATTATTATTTTTATCTATAGTTATTAATATTGGTGTGTATTATTAAGTGACACTGTTTACTATATTTTTCTACACAGTTTTTCACATTTCCTATGTATCTATGAACTAGTTTTGCTAAATGTTCCGTTTTAAAGAATGTTCTATTAATATTACGGTATTTCAAACTGAAACGTAGCCGCAAGCAGTTTTTTTATAATAAATTATTTTGCAGCTGATATTAAATTCAATAACAGGTAGCGGACAACATTTACCGTAACAATCCCTCAACAGTTTTGATTTTCCAGCGTGTTACAATGCTTCTGGTACGACATTTATGCTTTAGCATGTTTAAAGTACACTTTCCCACGTGAATAATGGATTCTACTTCCAGTTTCAAACTTAAGACTTTACCAAACACAGTGTGCTTCACTGGCGGACGCTGTGGTTGGAACAATGTGTACGTTGTGGCCGTTGGGGGGGGAAGAGAGATTTTACCCAGTCAGTCTACGTGTAAAGGCGCACAATCCGTCTGCGTTTTTTGTTCTTTTCCTCCCCCACTTCCTCCCTTCCTCCCACCCTGCCTACCTTCTGCTCTCCGCTGCCGAACAAACAAGTCAAGTTCAGCACGACGGCAGGGCGGGGAGCTCATGTACCGTCAGTCAAAAACATAGCAGACTACTGTATGAAGAAGGAAGGAAGGATGGGGGGCGGGGGGGAGGGGCAGAGGGAAGGCGGGGCAGAGGCGGGACTAACGAGACACAGGCAGATGGGCGGATGTTTTTGTCAGTCGAGGCAGCCAATCACGTGCGGCGCCCCGCCCCCTCTGGCAAGGGCAGGGCCCGGGCTGAGGGAGTGCGTCTTAACTTAAAGAGTGTGGTCACGGGCTGGTCATCATTACCGAGAGCTGCGTTCTTTTTACTCACACTCTGTCCTTGTGATGGTTGTGCAGACGTTAGGGATGAAGATCCAGGAGTCGCCTGTTCCCTGTGACACGGGGAGAGACAGTGGAGGCGGAGGAGGAGGAGGAGGAGAAGTCCGGGATCCAGACTGTGAGAAGACGAGCTGTGAAGATGTTCCTAGACTGGACCTGACAGCGCTGACGGAGGAGGAGGAGGACAACTGGGGAGGTGAGTGAGGAAGATGATTATTTAATAATAATAATAATAATAATCATTAATACACCTCAACACGGGGCAGTGAATAGTGTGGTGGTAAAATAAACAGTAAACATAAGCAATACTTAAACCGATTTTTAAAGTACAACTTGTACATACATACTGTATTAACGTGCAACCAGTTAATCCCTAACTACGTGCAGTGTAAACAATGAACGGAATGCATGTGTGAAATACCGCAGTGAAGTATTGCAAAGTTCGCATTGCGATCCTGGCTACTGCACTACAGGTAGTTCTCAGTTGAAGTAGTATTACTGTACATACGGGGTTTTCAGTATTTTCATCGCCGTCAACCACACACACACACGTGTCCAGCAGAGCTGTCCTCCACCCAGCTCTGCACATGGTCTGTGGTAAACAGCTCCGCACCTTCTGCTCCTCTTCCTCCTCCTCCTTCTGTGTGACTCCCTCTGCTGCTCCTACAGCAGTTGACAGTGAATGGTCGTCTTAGGCTCCTGTTTGAACAATGACAAAATAAAGAAGTGGTGCTTGACTCAGGGGATGTGCGTAAACAGCCGCTAGGGGGACACTGGGACCTTAAGACAGACTTTACATTTAAATAACTAAACGGTGTCACCTGGTATCACATGGTTAGTGCTGTATTTTCCACACACCGATTGATTGTTGACATTTTCATTTGCTGCCCTTGTTTTTCTGCACACAGTGTAATAGAAATGCAAATAACAAATAACAAAACATGCACCTTTCAATTCATGCATTCATTCATCTGTATTAGATGTAAAAGCGTTGCATTTTTTCCCGAAGTTTAAAGCAAAACATTTCTCTTTTTGCTGTGCTGGCATTTTTTTTTTTTTTTTTTTGCAATCTTCTGGCTGAAGTGTTTTTATTGTGACATTTCCACATAGAGGAAGTGGGTGGAAATGTCTCCATGGAGCAGTGAAAGCCAAACATTCTGCTAAAACTCTTGTGCAATAACAGTTAAAGTGCATGTTGTAGCAGAAGCCAGATTTTTTTTTTCTCTCTCTCTGCTCTTTACTCCCACCCACATGCATGTTTCCTGTTTGATGTGGCAGATATGTTTTCCAAGTTCACCAGCCTCATATGTGGAGCAGTAGCAGGCATGTGTGGAGCTCTCTAGTGGCTAAATGTAGAAATAAAAACGTGAGGTCTGTGAGTCACTGCTGGAAGTTACATAAGCTGCTGAAATATTTCATTTAAACGGTGAAGGCTGGTGCACAGAGGTGTGGTTGGTGTTGTGTTGTGGAGCAGCCGCACCAGGACAACGTGTCTCTCTAATTAGATGTCATTTTCATTAACAATGTGTGAAAGAAAAATGACGTGGGTGTTTTTGAAATTGTAAACCGTTACAAGAAGACAATGTATCCTCCGTCTTTGACTCCTCTTTGACCTCCTTCTGGTTCACTCTGTCCTCAATACATCACTGTGTCCTTGGCGGCAGCAGCAGCAGCAGCAGCAGCAGCAGCGCCTCAGGGAGTCAGTGTCACTGTGACAGCTCCTTCACATGTACAGTAACTCCTCACGAGCAGGAGGCCTTTCTGTAGAAGGAACAAGATTTTTATTTGTTTTTACACGTTGTTAGCAAAATTCAAGACAGATGAAGGGCTGGTGTCCACTGAAGTGGCCACAGGCTACAACCAGGGCAGTGGAGCCAGTTTGGATTTTCCTAACATGGGTCATAGTGATCATGAAAAATGTTTGTCCTGATGTTTTAATGTCCAATAGTTGATTTAGTTTTTTTTCCTCATTTTCTCTATTTGTCTCTTTGGTTTTTTTTTTCTCTACCTCCAGATTCTGCATTTTCTAATTCACCATCCCTTGATTTTAAATGCATTTTCAATCCAAGTCATTCTGAGGGTAAGTAATGTTTTTGAACACTGACATAGAGGAAGGAAGGAAGGAAGGAAGGAAGGTTTAGGAAAGGGAGAAAAAGGGAAGCAAGAGAAATAGAACTGATTATAATAAAGTTCTATCTATAAAAGGATAAAAGGAAGTAAAGCCAGAAAGAGGGAAAAACTAAAATAAAAGCAGCAAAATGCGAAGAAATCAGGAAAGGACGAAGGAAGGAAGGAAGAAAGGTAGTAAAGTAAGAGGAGAGAAATTAAGAAAGAAGGAACGTCTGTCTGACTGACCTTTTCCTCTGCATGGCAACACACGCTTGAGTGGTTTTAAACACTGCGTCTGTGCTTGTTAGACACACACACACACACATACAGAGAGAGAGAGAACAACCTTTAGAGAAAGTGTCTCGTTCTCCGTTTCATTGGTCCAGTTAATCCCAGGCAGCTGATTTAAAGGATTCATTTCCAAAGCCACAAAGCTCCAGTGTTTATTAACTGTCCAGTCTGAACAGGAGAATACACTGTATTTCAAAGCAACAGTCTGGAAGATTAAGGGTGTCACCTGCTGTTGTGAGGGAGCTTAACAAAGTCACAGAGCTACCGCATGATAAACTGCACGTACCTAAACAGTGCACGATCACCTCAGGGAATCACAACTGGAACCTGAGCCGCGCTGCTTCCCGTACTCTCCAGCTAAGGGCGGCTAAGGAAAACATGCATGTGCTGTGTGAGCCTGGGCGTGCGTGTTTTCACGGCTACTCTCTGACACCGCGAGTGTTTTTACTGGCGGTTGGTTTCCCTGAGTGTGTGTCTTTGTGTGTGTGTGACTTCCTCCTCTCGTCTCCAAAATGTGAGCGTCCTACAGTATTTTCCCACTCACACCTGATATCACAGCTCTCCACTTTTCCAGACCTACTTATTTCACCTGCTGAGCTTCGTGGATTTGCACGTTCAGGTTAACAACGTGAGCTCCGACCATGTAGAGGGGAAACTAAATCAAAAACTGGTCACTGCTCCTCTCAACATGCTCCGAGTGCTGACATTATCCCACAGAGAGTTTTATTAATAGCTGGGGCATTGCCAGGGGTATCTGCGTGGCTACTTACACCCGGCTAATTGTTGCCAGAGGTGAGACTGTAACCAGGGGAGTAAACTCTAGAGAGCGGGAGAGGAGCCATGTTTTAACAGAACATCTGTGACAGTTGATCCTCAGTGGAAGCTTCCATGTCCATGTCTTCAACACATTTAGAGATATTTACTACCACATGATGTCCTGTCAAAACTGGTTAAGACTTTAGAGAAGTATTTGGACAATTCTTTGTGTAACTACTATTACTATTTCTTTGGACCTAAAAGTAAAAAAAAAAAACAAATTTGGATCTTGAATTGTTTACTTGAAAAAAACAGGGTTCAAAAGGTTCAATTTAAAATGGTAAATGGGTGCTATAATAGATGAAAAAAAAACACAAATAAATTTGGATCTTGAATTGTTTAGGGTTTAGAGAGAGAGAGAGATGTGATATGTTTAGCTTTTGCTACTAGCATAGCCAACAACATGACACTGCCCTGTGCTGTATTTCACGTCTTATTTAAACAGCTTCTCACCAGAACTGTGACATCATCAATGTGTGCAGAATGATCTTTTTCTGCACTTTAGCTCCATATACAGAGTCTGGTATTTAAAAATGGAAGACTGAATGTGTGTGTGTGTGTATGTGTGTGTTATTCAGAGCCCGTCCCAGCTTACTCATTGATGCAGAGGGAGAGCATGGACCGCGAGGAAGCTCGACTGTCTCCTCACGTCGGTGGGCGACTCATCAGTCAGCTGCTGGAGGAGGACAGCGACCCCATGGTGTCTCCGCGCTTCTACGCCTACGGTCAGTCCCAGCAGTACCTGGACGACACCGAGGTGCCGCCCTCGCCACCAAACGCTCACTCCTTCATCAGGTACGCAGTCTGGTCCTGGTTCCATGTGTAGAGTGAGTGAAGGTTGACCCTGAGGTAACTGTAACGTCGTTACTCCCCGTCTCCAGCCGCAGGCGAAGTTCATCTCTGGGCTCCTACGACGACGAGAAGGAGGAGAAGGAGCTGACGTCGCCTCAGCTCACGAAGAGGATTCACGTCCTGAAGAAAAAGATCCACAGGTTTGAGGAAAGGTTTGAAGAGGAGCGAAAATACAGGGTGAGAAATAACAGCCGTCGTTGATTCTTACAGCTGTCTACGTTCACGCTTCATTTTTAACGGTTTGATGTCGTCCCCCCCACAGCCTTCGCACAGTGACAAAGCTGCAAACCCAGAGGTGCTGAGGTGGGTTAACGAACTGGCCAGACTCCGCAAAGAGTTAAAAGGTGAGAACATGGGATTTAAAATGAGCGAGTGATAATAGTTCAGTTCCAGGTTATTTCATAAAACTCATGCACGTTTCATTACCTGACACAGAACACAAGCTGATGAAGTCTGAGGAAGACCTGCCTCCGCTGACCCGTCAGCGCAGCAACACTTTGCCCAAAAGCTTCGGCTCTCAGCTGGACAAGAAACCACAGCAGGAGAAAGTGCCGAAGCCGTCGGTGGAGGCCACGCTGGAGTCCATTCTGAAAAAGCTGCAAGAGAAGAGGGAGGAGGTGAATCGCCCGGAGGACATTAAGGTAAAAACTGTTTTGTTTTTTTAACCCATCTGGCCTGATGCTTATACACAGTCTGTGGTTGTAACTGTTTAATCAGTTTAATCAAAGGAGAAATCTCCCGCTCTTCTGTGACAGGACATGACGCGGGAGCAGATTGGAGCAGAGAAGGTCGCCCTGCAGAAGGGGCTGCTGTACTACGAGAGCATTCACGGACGACCGGTGAGTTACAATCAGTACTGAGAGTACATTGATCTGTAATACCACACACAGGTAGTCCTGTGAAAGGCATGTGTCCAATCACATGTTACAGTTTGTTTTTTTAAACTTCAGGTCACCAAAAATGAGAGACAAATCATGAAGCCCCTGTACGACAGATATCGCCTGGTCAAGCAGATCCTGTGCCGAGCCTCCACCATCCCAGTCATTGTAAGTGTCTCTCTCTCTCTCTCTCGACCTTCCAGCAGCTGCTCTGTCATACCTCTGTCCAAGCCACTGCAGACGTTTTAATCCCAGCTCATAGCGGCCTGTGCCGCCCGCTGTGGGAACCGGTCGGGCTCAGGCCTCACAGATGTGCTGTGCGTCTACTTAAATCTCTGGGCCCAGATTTAGTGTGTGCTGGATCATCTGTTCATGAGAAAAGCTCAGAGGTGGCACAGATAGTTCACATTAGGGGATGACATCAGTGAAAAGCCAGAGGTCAGGAAGGATTACAGAAAAATGGAAAATAAGTAGAAGTTGTGATGTGAAATAATATCAGCAGTGCACAAGAGCTACATTTTTAAATATGTGTATTTTCATGCATAAACTTATGTCAGATAATGTAAAGAATATTCTAGTGCCACCACCACAGGTTATTCTGTACATTTGAGGTAATGATTCAGTATTTTTACATTATTAATATATGTTAAACATTACTAATTTTTATAATTTACCTGTGTTTTTCCTGTTACTGTAGTTTACCAACTACAGTAGAATACAGTAGTTAGACAGATTTTCTTTTAGGGTAATTACGGTAACTGTCATTTGAACGTACAAATGCAGCAGGTTAGTTATTGAAACTTGCTGTTGGACCTCGATGATGCTAGGACGGTGCTTAGAGAAAAGTTGTGTGAACACCAGAGCGTGGTTTAACGCCTCCTTGTCGAACATCACCACAGGGCTCTCCCTCCAGCAAGCGCCGCGGGCCCCTCCTGCAGCCCATTATCGAGGGTGAAACCTCGCTCTTCTTCGATGATATAAAGGTGAAGAGCTGCGGTTGCTTTGACGACCAGCTGCCAGCCTCCTGCTCTTTATCAAACTGTCCGGCATTTTGTTACAATTTCCCTCTAATGAACCTGAGTGCTGCTTGAGCGTTGATTGAGTGTCTACCTGTTTCTCGCCACTAGCATCTGTAGAGACGTTGAATCAGTAGCAGGTTTGAATAATGAATGTAGAAGTAGGTGTTTGATCAACGTGGGTCTTGTTTTTTTTTTTTCACCTTTGGCTACAGTAATTATGGTACAGCTGCAATTACAAATAAAAAAGACTTCTGGACTAGTGCTAAAAAAACAAAAATATTTAATTCAATTGGTTTTAATTCATATAATTTCATGTATACATATATTCAAGTTAAGTATAAATTAACCTGGTCCACCTGTTTGGACTCCAACTGAAGGTCAAAGCTTCAAAAACAAGACCCATGGTGCAGTGAACTGTGATGATTTTTTCCAGATGTGATAGCTTTAATAACAGGTGCAGCAGGACTGAATCACGACCCCCAGTGTTTTTAACCATATTTCTGGCTGTTCCAAATTACTGCAGGTTGTTTTTTTTAAATATTTTTGAGTGGACTGCATACCACTCTACTCATCAAATCCAAATATTTATGTACTAATGAGTACTGACCAGAACCCTGTCCAGGACCAATGACGTGACTTTTGCTGCTGTACTGTAATGATTTAAACTACTACTGATGATGATGATGATGATGACTAACACTGCTCGACCCTGATGCACTGAAGCATTAAAGCCCGGAGGACTGGTCCAGAACCTGCACTCGTCTCATCACTAACCCTTCTATTGTCCTCCTGCAGGAGGAGGAGGACGGCTCTGAGGACGACGCAGACTCAAAGACACAGTTCACGGTCACCGTGCGCCCCGACCTCAGCATGCTGGGCTTCCTGGACCACTTGGACGAGGACGGTTTCATTTCCCCGGTGGACGAGCTCTCGCCATCCAAGCACACGACAGACATGAGGCTGTCCAACCTCCACTCTGCTCCCATGTAAGTCAGCAGACAAAAGAAGGGGACATTAAGACACTGTCTGTGGACGAACGGTCACCTAGAAATCACATCATCAAAAATAGTATTTGAACAAAAACATATATACATTTATGTATATATGTACATATACAGTACATATATACATATACGTATATGTATATATACATATACATTTGTATATATGTATACATATATATGTACATATACATACATATATACATATATGTACATATACGTATATACATATACATCTATATGTATTGGTTATTCATTATACATCTGCTGTTATTGATCATGATGGTGATTTTGTTCCTTCTCTCACAGGCAGGAACTTTTGATTCAACTCCAGGAGGCCAGAGAGGAGAAGAAGAGAATCCGCAAAAACCTGAAGGAGTTTGAGGACCAGTTTTTCAGACAAAATGGAAGGTAAAGGAAATCACCTGAGAATGACAGCGCAACAGTCTCCTTTTTCTTTTACAAATGTTGTCTTATGCCCACATCTCGTTGCCATAGAAACGTGCAGAAGGAAGATCGATCCCCGTTAGCAGCGGAGTACAACGAATACAAGCACATTAAAGCAAAGCTGCGGCTCCTGGAGGTCCTCATCAGCAAAAGAGACTCCACCAAATTCATTTGAGGATACTCAAGACAGACTGTTGTCGTATTTTCACTCATGAATATCTCGGCCAGCTGGAGTGAGTGAGAGAGAGAGAATCTGACCGTCGCCATCTGTGCTGCTCATGCCACCGACTCGGAAAATGACGCATCAAACACAGCCATTTTTCTTTTTTTTTCTTTTCTTTCTTTCTTTTACGCCTGAAGAGTCGACCACTCGCGACTGAGTCAACACTTCACAAGTCATCTGTGTCATTTCTCTCAACCAGAGGTGGAACTGAACCGAGGACAGCCAGGAGGAGGAGCGAGCCCGGATCGGACCCGACTCTTTCGTGCTATAATTTATTTCCCTCTTTCCGAGCGTCTTCATGAAGAGTTCTGACTTACGTAGCCTTTACTGTAGAAGTCTTAAAGAAAAGAATTAAATAGCAGTCAAAATAATTCACAATACTTTGCTGTTGCTATTTTTTAAATAGATTGATGATGGAGGTTCTGTGTATTTTTCTAAACGAGACGTTACTGTTGGTACAACTTTGATCAGTTGGACAGTATTTCCTTAATCCTACGTCTTTATTTTTGAATTTGTACACTTTGTATCGTGACGATATTGTTGGGTTTGTTGCTTCATGAGAAGTTTGAAAAAAATAATGAGTATTTACTCACTAAACTAAATGATTTTTAAAAAAATTTAAAACCACAAACACAAAAACACTACGAACCAAAACCACTCAGTGTTTCTGTTGTTGGACGAAAGTCCTGGTACCGAACTTAGAATACGTCTGTAAATATGATGATGATTTTATTTTAGCTGTTTCTGCTCTTTTCAAGTCAAATAAGCTATTTTATCTGTGGTGGAATCACTGGTGTGTTTGTGCTCACACTGATCAGACCTGACGTCCTTCACGCTCTGGATGACGGAGCCGTGGTCGCTGTGACTGTTCTCCCAGCAGCCCGTGTTTCTTCACTGTCGTTTCCGGAGTTTCCTTTCTTCTTCTGTAAATACGGATCACCGTGTATGTTTACATTTCTGTGAGCGAGGACTCATCCCCCCACCCCTCCCCTTCCCCCCTTGTCTTTCTCCAAAATGGATGATTATCAGTGTGAATTTCATTTTTACTGAATTTAAACACTGGCAAAGCTTATTCAGTTTTGAGCGTGTACATTTTAGTACATAAATTGCATTTGTATTTTGTATATATGATAAATGAAATAATATTTTTACTCACCCCTGGGCTGTGGAGTTTTTTTTGTGTCGTTACTATAATCGTGTTTAGCTTAAAAAACAAACAAACTTTTAACCAGTTAAAAGGTGATTGAAGATTAAGAAGTGATTAAACTAGGTGTTAATCATGATTACTCGTGATTAATCGTCACCCACCCTGTGATTAATCGGATTAAAAATGTCTTACTAGTTACTACGTTCAGTTTCCTCCTGTAGTCCGACCCAGGAAACTGGAGAGACAGGGGTGATGGATGTGGACGGATGTGGACGGATGTGGACGGATGTGGACTTCAACACATGTTGGAACAGAAAAGAAATGTTTGACAGGAATGTGGAACAACAGGTGGTTGTGGGTTCTAAAAATGAACACATTAAAACAGTATTACTACAATAATGCAATTATTTGAAACGACAAACCTCAGAAAGTCATTCATTCTAGTGTGGACATGGAACTGTCTGCTGTAAAAGGCATCACTGTTTATTGCAGGTTCACAAACTGAGCTCAAGCCACATTCAAAGTGCTAATTACACTCACATGCTCGCTCGCACGCACGCACGCACTTATGTATAGCGTATATATACAAATACATATTTAGTCTGTCAAAAAATAATAGTTTTATTGTAATAAATTAAACTAAAGGAGATTTATCTCAAAGTAATTACTTGAATCTTTAAAAAATGAAAAATATATTTAATAAGTATAATTTACTGTACACATATTTACAGAGTAAATTAAGACAGACAACAGACGTCAGAGTTTCTCAACCTGCTTCGACCTTTGACCTCTGATTCACCGTCCAAACCTTCCTCGTTAATAATATTATATTAAATACTGAGAACAAATTCTTTGTTCCTACAAAACGGTCGCGACGTGGTTGCGAAACGTCGACATCATCGGTGCAAACTGAAAATACTTCTGCATTTACATCAATAGACCTTTAGATTCAAGCTGCTTCGAACGCCTGTCAGCTGATTCAAGGTAAGAGACTCAAACCTCTGCTTGTGTCCACTGATATGTGTGGTGTGTATTGCTGTTAAGGTGTGAACCTCTCCGTCCTCAGACCAGGCTGAAGCCCTCGTACTGCTCCACAGCCTGAGTCAGTCGATGGCGCAGGATCTCTTTGCTCTGGTAGCGGGGCATGTCCAGCAGGTTGTAGCAGGTGTGGGCCACGGGCAGGTAATGTTCACCCACCGTGGTGGACTGGATGATGATTCGCAGGCTCTCCATGCCGTGGATGGGGATGCGGTCGCTGCCCGTCAGGAACACTGGGAACACGGGACAGACACGAAGAGGAAATGCATTGATCTGCAATGTTTTGGGAAAAAGATGACAGCCGTCCAACGACTATAATGTTTTACTCTGATCTATTCACAGGTTTGTACAACAGGGAATTATTCTATTTTGGTAACTTTCCTAAATCATATTTGCATTTTAGCAAAACAAAAAACTCCAGTGGTTGTATCCACAGGTTTTGTTTATGGAGGAACAAAAAAATAATGCAGGAATTACCGCAAATATTTGGATTTAGTTGACGACTCTATTTTCTCCTCTTCTATTAGTGTTCATTAAAAAACTAAAAATCAGGAACTCTTTCCTAAAATTTCCTGCACAATTGTTTGAAAGAAGTTCAAACAGAACACATTTTGATTCTGACTAAATGGTTCGAGGTTCGAGTCCAGACCGAGGCACTTACACAGAAACTGTTTCTTCTTCTCCAGAGGAAACTCATGGAAAACCTCCCAGAACAATCTGACTGTTGGATGAGTGGCTGTGTATTCACCTTTGTAGACAGCATTCTAAAAAATATATATAAAAAAAAAAAAGAGTGAAAAAAATGTGAATTAACGACTCCAACAAGTTCAAATACCAACATCACATGAAAAAAAATAAAAAAGGATTAATTAACAGATGTGACCGACCTTCTCCATCTCCTCCCAGTTGTAGTTGGTGTTGCCCACCACCATGGCCATCAGCTCTGAAGGCTGGAACAGCGACAGGACGTCACCGCCGCACACTTTCAGGAAACCGGAGGAGAAGGCGGAATACTGTTCACTCACCGAGTCGGAGAACACGTAGCTCAGGTAGGCGTCCACAAAGTCCTGCCTGAGAAAACACAGGATCACATTTAAAAAAGACGACAATCATCAGCTGTATTTGCTATTACGAAAAAATAACCTGCGCAATTTTACAGCACTGAAAACATCATCTTTATATTTATATAAATATTTACCATCATTCGTAAAGTAATCTTCCACACATTTATCATTTTAGCCAAAGATTATAGATACAGTTCCAATGTCCAACATTTGTGAAGGAGCAGAAACTTTTTAAAATCTAAAAAAAAAAAATTGTAGTGTGGAATTATTAATCCCAACAGAGAAAGTTACTTCATTTTTGTCCGGGTTAAATGAATATTCTGTTTAATAACAGGGTAGCTGTTGATTAATAATGATAATTAATTATTCAATGTAATTGTAAGTTAAAGTTCCTACAAACACATACTGGACTTTGAGATTGTTAAATAGTAAACTTTTGAAATTATTGCACTTCACAAACTAATTTTTTAAATTTTAAAGTCTTAATAAACTATGGTTAATAATTTGTTTTACACAGACTAAAATGAATGGAGCTCAATTGTCATTTGATCCCTGATGTTTTAAAAGATTTTAAGGATTCAGAATTACTTCTTTAAAAAACTTTAGGAAAAAGCTGACATTAAAGGTGTTTTTTAAGATTTAATTCTCCGATTATTCGTCTGATTAAATCCACAAATCTCGTACACGTCTTATTAAAACCACACGGTCCAGCTTCACAGAACACACAGTGAAGTAACAGAACCCTAAAACATGAGTGCAGACAGCAGGGCCCCACACAGCAGGAGCCCACATCACTGGAGGTTGTGTCTACAACAGTTGTATATGCGAGTACAGAGGAGTTTTTACAGGAACAGCACGAGTCGCGGCCACGTTCGCCATCTGTTCGGCACCAGCAGCCAGACGTGGCGACACCGCGGTCTACACACAACAAATCCTCTGCACAACACTGTTATCAGTCTACAGGAGCAAGGACGGCCTCAGGAAGCAAGGCAGTGACGGAGGAGAAGAAAACACAGATGAGTGTTGCCTCGGTTTTAGGTTTGTAATGAAGAGTGTGACCTTCAGATGGAACAACAAGACACGAGCGGCCAGATGGAACAGAACACAACGATCTTAGTGATTAAAAATGTTTCTTTTTTTTTTTAAGCGAACAGTAGAAAGGAAAATTGAATTTTGGAGCTGATGAACTGGGACGCTGACTCACCTGTTGTCTTTGTCCACACTTATCTCTTCTCCTCCAGGAATCAGCTCCTTCACTTCTGTCATACCATAATTCTCCCTGGTGATCTGAAATAAAAGAATAAAGAAGACTTTAGATCATTTATAATTCACCAAAAAAGTCAGCTGACATTCTGGGATTAAGTTACTGGTCGACAGTAACTGACTGACACTGGAGATAAAAAAATCTTTAAATAAAAGTTTTGATAAACTATCATTAGTTCCATTGTTTCAACAATTCAGCAACAAAACTCAGATACTTTTTTTTACTTAAAACAAAAACTTTATAGAAAATATGATTTTATTGAAAGCCACTATAAAGTTTTTTTTTAATTTTTTTATTACTGTTTTACTAGTCATCAAAGAACGAGTTACACCAAAAAGAGTTGCCCTTCGTTATAGTTGCAGAAAACAAACTAATGCTCACAGCAAAGTTGAGAAAAAACGTCTCCTCCACGTCGTCTCCCTCAAAGTCGAGAAGCTGCTGCAGGCTCCTACAGGAGGAGAAGAAGAAAATTAGAAGGAAAATAAAGAAAGAACTACTAAAAACTTGTCATTTTGATGTTTCATTTGGAATAAGTTGTAAAAAAACTAAATTAAGTGATGTTATTTTTGTAAGCGGAAGAATAGGTTTTTAAAAAAAAATCTTCAATTTTTATACAGGTGTCTTTGTGTAGAGCTTCTTCTCCTGGATCAGGTGGAAGATGCTTCACCAAGTCTACGTGAATAGAGTTTCATTTTCTCAGTGTCATGCTCTAACTGACTCTGGATTCTGAATTTTTCTGAATTTTTTTATTATACAACTAGCGTTTCTAGGCCAAGGTCAGTTTCTAGCATTTACAAATACAGTGGAGACAGTTGTATTATTCCTCCACTGAGTCTTGTCTGCGTCTTGTAGTGACTCAGTCGCCCACAACAGTCACAA
Organism: Cynoglossus semilaevis; assembly: GCF_000523025.1. NCBI lineage: Eukaryota > Metazoa > Chordata > Actinopteri > Pleuronectiformes > Cynoglossidae > Cynoglossus > Cynoglossus semilaevis. Next base: position 2,023,873 of record NC_024315.1, on the reverse strand, counting down.
TAAGCTCAGTATTTGTTGTACTGATATTTTAATAATGCCTTGTTTTGGGGGATGTGTTAAACTGTATCTAATGGCATCACAATGTTTTCATATAAACATCCACCAGTCTGAGTACAGTTCAGATACAAGACATTTCCCAGAGGAAGATAATTTAAAAAAAACAGTGCATATGAAGGAGAACAACAATGAAGCATTGTTAGAATTCTTAGACAAGAGGATTAAATAATAAAGAGCAGAGATTTAAAATCTCTCTGTGAGCTGGCCTTGACGTATGAAGACCCAGTTACCTGGCCTCGGTGGGGGAGAGCTCCTTAAAGTCGCCCAGCATCGGTGACACATTGAGCAGCTTCTTGTAAAGAGCCAGAGGGAAGTGGAGGTCGACCACCGTGGAGTTGTAAATGGCCAGACCACAAATGATGCCAATCAGGTGGAACCAGTCCTGCTCCACAAAACACTGCAGACACAGATGGAAAAGGCTTTGAGACAATAATATATAAATCAAAGCTATCACTGTGAGCTAGAACTCACTATTTTTTAAATAGCTTTTAGCTATTAAAGTGACATTGTTTATTTTTTGCAGCATGTTTGTGACATTTAAGATTTTTTAGCATTTTTTTTACTAACTTTTAGCTTTTTTGGGGTGACTAGATTTTTTTTTTTCAATCTTTTTTTTTGGGGTGACTAGATTTTTTTTTTCCAACCTTTTGTGATAATTTCCACCAACATTCAGTAAATTCTGCCTGCCTGTCAACTATTCTGACAGATTTTCAGCAACCTTTAATTTACCTTTTTTAATTTTACGTGACCTGCAGTTTATTTATAATCTTTTTGGTGACTTTTTAAGCTGCTTTTTTGGACTTTAAAACTCAGTGTCACCTATTCTAATACTCACGATTAGCTGTAGTAGCTGCAGTAGCTAGTCTAAAACTCACAGTTAGCTACTTTTAGGTAGTAGCTGCAGTAGCTAGTCTAAAACGCACAATTAGCTACTTTTAGCTACTTCTTGTTTTTCAAAACTTTTAGTTATTTCCGGACTGCTACTGCAGTTGAAATTAACAAAATGATAATGTGACACAGTGGGGACGTGAAGTAGGTCAGTTACATGAACAACAGGAAACGGTTTCGAGGTAAATGATGATGTTCATGACTCACTGAATCTTCCCCCATGAGGGTCAGTGTTTAATAAACCACACTGCGTTCACTGGCATTTAGTAACTATGTGTTTGTGACAGAAACAGTGGCTGTTCCTGCAGGATTGGCTGAAGTTAAATGTCTCAGTCTGAAGGAGTTATATATTTAGATTTAGATAAATATACTGTACATACAACACTATTTTATATATTTTGGCTAATTGCCTATTCTAATGGAATCTCCAGGGAACTGATTATGTTATGTTCACATGTATGACAGTAGATATGAAGTGAATATTTTAGGTATGTCAGAGTTCATTTAGCACAAAATCCAAACATACATATAAAAGTGATAAATCAGCAGAAAATAAGACTTAAATAGACTTAAATAGAGACGGACCTTGTCTGAAAACCACAGAAGGTTGGACTCTTTATAATGAGTGAACATCCCATAGACCGGATCCATCAGCTCCTTTAACAGCAGGAGGAAGAACTCTTTGGTCACCCCACCTGCATCTACAGCCTCCTCTTCATCGAAGATCACCTGGAGGAAGGACGGAACAAGAAGACGGTTAAGAACACAGATGAGGTTCAATCACGATGGACCGTCCGTCTCCACACGTCTCACCTTCAGCGGTTTCTTCAGGTCCACATCAGAGTACGAGGTCAGCTCACGCAGCGTGTCACTCACTAAATGGTTCCTGCGCACGTGCAGCACCAGGTACGGGTTCCTGGCCAGGTGGGCCTCCAGTGTGAGCAGCATGAAGACGTTGTGTAGGTTTGCACCACTCACCGCCATCTGGGCAACAGTTACACGCAGAGGAGGGTTACAAGTCATGTTAATCAGTTCAACACCAGTCACCTGGTCTTCATCATCCACAGCGGCAGATACCTGCATTTGCAGTTCAGCATCCGTTTGCAGCATGGTTGTCTTGGCTTTGGCGTTCAGTATGAACGGGTAGGCACATAGGTTCACTGAGGGAGAGTCACTCTGCAGGCAGAATGAGGTGGACTGTGAAAACTGTCTCTCAAAAAGTCAAAACTAAATGTCAAAAATTCAAAACTAAATGTCTTTTTTTTGTCTGTCGTGAATGTACTTTTTGCATTTTTGCAAAACAAACATTCTTTTTTTTTTGGCCGGCGTGAATGTACTTTTTGCAAAACAAACGAATATGGTGCAGAATACTGAGCAGAGTGAACACAGAGATACTACATATTTAATACTGTATGTTTGGGAATTGGGGGAAAATTTCTCAGTAATACTTTGCATTCTGTTAGAAGCGTCAACGTTAACATCGAAACATAGTGACGATAAAAATTGGTTTGTGTTTTATGATTTTTGTTGTGTTTTGTGATCAGGTTTAAATTCCAGTACCTGAGATGATTCCGTTTTCTGAAAAAGCAGAAGAAAGAAAAATCATGTTTTAATGGCGTCTTTGTGAAAATGTAATCGACTGGAGTAAAATGTCCCGGTGCATTTGTTGGACAATAGCAGTTGGACTCACAGTTTCAGCTTTACGCAGAAACCATTTGAGGTAGTCTTCCTGGATGTCCACCAGGCTGGTGACGTCTGGGATATAAAAGCAGTTGTACTCCACATGGTGAGCCTTTATGTTAACCTGCAGGACAAAATAAAAACTGTGTCAATGATGTAATGTTACCACAGGAAACACAACAAAGGTCATTAGGAGACAGTAAAACAAAGTCCCGGGGTCAGGTGACCTCTGTCAGTACCTTGTGGAGTTTTTCCAGAAGCCTGAGAGCGGCAAGTAAATAGTTCTCATAAAACACTGGTACGAGGATCGTCTTTCCTCCGGTCAGCATAAACACCACGATGCTCTTGTACATGTCCACCATCCTGGTGAACACACTGCTGTCCACAAAACACCACCAGTTGTCTGGGATTGAAGAGAAGAGAAGATTTATTTAAACGACATGTTTATTAACAGAACACATTTAACAGGTGATTTATGAATGAATGAATTTGTTTGAACTTCAAATAAAAATATTTTTAGCTGTTTTTTTTTAAAGCAACAACTGACTGGATGTTGTGGCAACGCATTTCATCGCCTCGGAGCTACAGCTCTAACTAACCTGCTCCCGTGGCAACGCATTTCATCGCCTCGGAGCCACAGCTCTAACTAACCTGCAACAATAACAGAATGTGACCTGCTGACCTTTTACCACAGCGTAAGGTGTGGAGCTGCAACAGGGCAGTGATGTAGTCAGAGGAATTATTGTCCGGCTTGTTTAAAACTAAAATAAATCCAGACATGTGCAATAAAAGTAAATTAAACTAACTTAATCTGTAAAATCTGACACCAGACTTATAGCTGTTGTTTTTACAAACTACAAAGGGATTTTATTTTGGCACAAAAGTCTAAGAAAAAAAACATCATTGTTGACATGACCTGAACTTTCTCAGTGTTATGTTCTCGTGTTTGAAATCCTATGTGTGATACCTAAGACTTTGCTGGGGTTGGTGTCCAGGCGCAGAATGGCCATGGCCAAAGGGATGGTGAGGCGGATGTAGTTCTTGGACTCGTGCAGAGCCGGACACTCGGACAAGATGAGGTAGATCCTCATGGCCTCCACGTCCGGAGGAGAGTGTGACAACTGCGGGATCAGCAGACTCTCGAAACTCTTCGTAGCCTAAAGAAATGTATGGACATCATGTTTGAAACCAAATAATCAAACATAAAACTATAAATATAGGTGTATTAAAGAATGAAAATACACATAAAGACTTGGTGACATAATATATATAAATACATACTGACATATCTATATATACGTATACAACAGGTAGGTGAGTGTCGAGCAGTACCTGCTCCAGAAGATCAGAGAAGGCAGGTTTGCTGAGTGTCTCAAACAGCAGTCTGACAGAGTTGAGATCAATACCTGGGATCTTTGGGTTGGTTTTGAAGTGGATGTCATCACTATGGCAACAAACAAACATGATTATCTGTGGACCATCTGTGCTTTTTCAGCGGCCAGTAACAGGATGAAAATAGGACAAAGCACAGACTTCTATACTGCCTTGGATCAAACACCAATCTGCTTCATCCCCATATTGTTGCTCAACGTAGAGCCGTCCATGGGCTACTTTTTCACAGAACATGAGCAACTGTTAGTTTCTGTCGGACACACAGCTGGAGGGTATTTCACTCAGTGCCGTCAGCGCCGGGAGACGTCGAAAAGCCCTGAGCTTTAGGGCAGTGACTATTTATTAAGGTATGACACCAACACATTACATAAAGTATGATATCATGGAGGATACGTGTTGAGCACAAAAGAACACAGATGGACAAAGATGGACATGTTGACCCCCCCCCTTATTTAGAAAATGAATGACAATTAACCACAACATCTTGGGAGACTGTCAGAGCTCCTACAGAGTGAAAACTTTAGGAAATAACATTTTTGGAATTATTTCCATTTACTAAGTGCAATAGTAAATATATATATATATATATATATATATGTAAATATATACGTTTTTTAACCTTCCAACTCACAGGTCAAACATTCTGCAGTTTCTTTTCCACAGTCTATTGTACTTTAAGTTCTTTAGTTGAAGCTGGATGTTTATTTTCCACCCTCATGTTCTTCACGCTTTATCCTAGAACATGATAAGTATCTGCTGAGGGGTTTGAAGTTGACACAATGACTGAGGGTCAGAAAATTAGGAGTGACCAACCACACAGACGGCGGCGGCAGCAGCAGCAGCGACAGTATAATCATTCGCAGCCCTGACCATCAGCATGTTTTGTTAGATAAGAGGACACACAGTGTGAGAACAGTTTATGTGGCGATGAAAGCACTTTGAGCCTGTTATGTCGCCGCTGAATAAGTTCCCGTGGAGTCTTTGCTTAAATTTGTCTGTGCATTGACCCATGTGGTATGTTAAAGTTACATAAGGCTCATCTATTTTTATCTTATTTCGGTGTTGGGTTGAAAGGCCCCCTGGTGGTTATGTAGAGCAACTGCATTTGAAACAACAATAATAATAATAATAAAATAACACAATAAACAGTATAAGATGTAAAAGCACATTTTCATCACTTCACTTTCATCACTTCAAAATACAATGAGCCCTTTTGTCTGTGCAGAAAAAAATTAAGGAAAAAACTGGCTGCCAGTAAATCGTACTATTGATCACACCTGCTTGGACCAGCTACAAAGACAGTTCACATGCTGTTCTGTTTTTGGCAGAACACACGGTGAAAATAAAGGAGTAGGTATCTGTAGAAATGTCATCAGAGGTCACGTATGTAGTGGAGACTTACTGTCACAACCTGTGAATGTTGGTAAACATCACAACCTCCGCTTTGTTCCTCATTCTAGTAGATAATTTACTCTTTTGAAACGCCAAAGCAACAGTCATTAAGTGAAAGATAATTACCTTTGGTCCAGGAAGCTGCCGTTCCAGCAGGCCGTGGAGGAAAGCTGAATTATGATGTCACTGAGTATAAGAAAAAATAAATAAAATAAAATTAGTGTGATCACATTCAACAATTAAACTACAAGTAAAACCATATGTTTGTGTCTTACTTTGTGATGCTGGAATCTGCGTTGTACATCAGTTTTAACCTCCATGAGTTTAACCTTTCATTGTTGATGGGAGACAGACTTCTACAGATATTCATCTCTCTGAAGTCTTCTGGAGGAGCTGAGCTCTGCACACGGGAGGTAAAAGACACAAAAGTATGACTCAGTAGACATTGAGTTGATATTAATTGTATAAAATAAAGAAGAAAAATCTGAAATTTAAATATATCTGCTGTAAATGACTCTACATAATAATATCTGCAGCAGGTTGCTATAACCTCTTGGTGTTATTAAACCGATGACATGTCGCCACCTTGTGTCGGATTATAGCAACTGAAGTTTTAAACATAAACACTGAACTTGAAACTAACCATAAACACATACCTGTTCATTAGAGTAAAGTAAGAAGCTGTGGTCTCCTCCACAGATGATTCGGGTCACAAGGAAATGTTTCAATTCTATTGAAGAAAAAAAGGTAGACATCATTAACACACATATGAACAGGAATATAGAAATACAGTAAATCTGGTTTCATTCGCACTAATATTAAAGTGCTTTCTCACCATCATTATCATTCTTTCTTAAATTAATCCTTAATGCTTTTTTAAATAAATGATAAAAACTGGAAATCTACATAACACCTTTGTTTACATTTTGTAAATTTTACAGAATTCTTCAGAAAAGTCATTTCCAGGTTTGAACATGTACAGCCTGCACTCACCAGATCTGTTGAAACTAATGGTCAGTAATTTGGTCTTCACAGGGAAGGGGCTTATAGCTTCCCTGAATATTCCTGTGCCGAGCTGACCGTAGTTGTTACAGCCAAAGGCGTAGACCACACCCGAAGAAGGCACATATGCCAATGTGTGGTACCTGACGTGCAAAAGATTGAGAAAATATATTTTATTAATTCATGTTCAGAACAAATCCATTCATTCAATCCGTCATTCGTAATATGGACTCTACCTGCCACAGGTGATCTGAGACACCTCAGTGCCCATGAGCTCCAGCACTCGTCTGGGTAAAAGTTCATTATTGGTGGAGCCGTGACCGAGTTGACCCCACGATCCGTCTCCAAATGTAAACAAACCACCGTCCTGTCACATAAGAAAAGTCTTTATTGCAGATTTAGACAAATTTTGTCTCAACCTAAAGTAAGTTAGTTGACACCATAGACTGCATATATACTGTATATATATGCACATACAGTATACATATATATTGTTATTGTATATTTGTACCTAAATATATATAGAGGTGTCATTGGATGGATGCAGCACATGCAGTAGTCAGAAGGTTGACGTCATGTACCTTTGTTAGTGCTGCAGTATGTTCATCTCCACAGCTGATGTAAACAACCTTTTGAGATCTCAAAAATTTGACGAGACATGGAACGGCACGATCTGATGATAAAAAAAAACAACAAAAAACAAGTAAGTCCACATTGTTTTACTTTTTGAACACTGACTCTCAATGACAAGAGACGCAAGACCCAAACTGAAATGGACAGTAACAAATAGTAATGTTTTGCCAAATAATATAAACTACTTATACTCACATAATTAAATGGTGTTAAAAATGTATTTCACTTCTGTGATAAAAACTTTAACCTTTGTCACTTTTCTAGCTTCATTGATTACCTTGTTTATCATTGAGACCCAGTTGCCCCGCTCTGTTCTTGCCCCAACCAAACACTGCTCCAGACAGGGAGAGGGCAAAGCTGTGGTCCCCACCAGCAGTGATTTGCGCCAAGGGGATTCCTGCCAGAGACTTCAGGGGCTGAGGGAAAAGTTTGCTCGGCTCTCCTTTCCCCAGGCCCAGCTGACCACTGGTGTTCAGGCCCCAGGTGAACAACTGACCATCTGCGAGGAACAGAGACAAACTGCAGAACTGTGCCACACCAACAAGTGTCCCTGGGTTTGACTATAACATTTGTAAGGTGTGCAGCTAGGTAGGTTTTTCTCTCAGACACGTAGAAATCCACTAAATGAAATCTGACAAACTAAATGGTGAGTTCACCATCCATGCGATCTGATCATGTTACTATTAAGTGAACAACAGTCAAAGGCAGCCATGTCATATTAACTTAACACTAAAAGCATCCATCTCTCTACCATACTTCTCCATCCACACCATATGGTGTGTGTGCCTATTTGATGAAACATTCATTTAAAAATCTGTTTGTCATTGTGTGAAAATTGTGTAAATAAAAGATGAATGTCAGACCTCTGGAAAGTGCGATGCAGTGCTGGTTTCCACACTTCACCTGGGAGATGCGATGATCACACAGTCTTTTAACCAACCTGGGCAAACGGGGAAAAATTAAAAAAAAAATTACATTATAAAATTATTTTTGCATTATAAAATGATGACAACAAAGGCAGAAAATGCTACACTCTTCAATGTTCACTGCAAAACCTTTTGTGGAGAATAAAAATAACATTTGTACAACTATATTTACAATACAAATTTGCTCATAAACATGTTTATTTGAGTGCATGGGACTTTAACAATAAATCTACCCCATATATTATATTACATATATCTGATATTTCTGACTAAAACATTCTGGTACATTGCACAAAAAAGCAACCTTGGGATTCGAACTGCAACCTCTGTCGACCCTAGCCCGAGTTGACCGCCTTCACCTGCCCCCCAGGCAAAGATTTGACCGCCTTCATTTACTGCCACGGAATGACCTCGGCCACTTGACACCATTGTTATTTTCTGTGTGTCCAGTGCTCCAACCAGTCCTGTGCAAAGAGAGGGATCTAGTTAGGCTTTAACAATATTTAAGACTTTTTGCCCTTCGTCTTTGTTGACATTTACAAGTACAGACAAGTGCATGGAGTGTGGGTACGAAGGAATTTAAGGTGTGCTTCTCTCACTTTTAAGTTTTTAACAAATGTGGTTGTTCCACAACTCAGTTCACATGCTGTCATAAAGTAATACACAGAACAACCTTCCACCAACATGATACCAGCACAAACATAACACTGCGTGAGTCACAAAATTCATAAGAATGGTTGCTCACTACAATTCTCATTATGACACTAATATGTCTGACGACTGAAATGAGAGTTAATCTCTCACTTCTAATCTTCTAAAACCTAACAGAAGCACTGCTGTGAAACATGAAAACAGTAGTGATCGTAGTGTCATGTTGCTCAGACTGTAAACCTACCCGGGTGAATCCCTGGTTTGTTGTGGCCCAGCTGTCCACAGCTGTTAGAACCACACGTGTACACACTCCCATCATGCAACAGGAACAGTGAGTGTTGTCCTCCACAAGCAATTTCTTTCAATCCCCTTCCACTGAACACATGACAGCTCCTCGGCTCAAAGACAGGGTTGTTGTCCGGACCAATACCCAACTGTCCATCTTTTGCATTACCCCAACACAGCATGTTGGCAGTGTGATGGACAGTTGGGTGAGGAAGGCAAGTTTTAGACTGGAGACCACCACTGCTTTTTCCTCTTCATGTAAATTCCATCCCTGGAAATAAGAAATAGGGGTAAATCACAATGGTACACATCAACCCTGAGAGTTTAAACACTGCACTGCTGTGATGTTTAAACAAATAAAGTGAAGACATATTCAACTGGGTGTGGTTATTTGTCTGTTTAAATAAACCCTGTCTGTCTAATTCCATGTAGTTCAGATCCAAGCTATGCCACTGTAAAACATTAAGATATAGAATATTCTAAAGGCAGTACGTACTACAACATCAGAACAAGTAAATAGAATCTCAGATAAACCAGTTATTTTCTCTTCTGATCTTCCACATCATCTCCATCCCACTCTATCCTTTGCTTTCCTCTACAGCTACACCAGCTATACCAATGTTTTTCTTTAATACATCTATGAATCTTCTTTGTGGTCTTTTTTGTTTGTTTACCCCCTTCCTGCCTAACAGCTCTGTATCAAATAACATCCGACCATTGTACTCACTACTGCTCCCATACACAGGCCTAAACAAACAATCTCAATCCTGTCTGTTTAATCAATATTTCCAAAATGCTCAATCTCAACCATTTATCTGATTTGCTTATTTCTCAGCCTGTCCATTCAGGCCACTCTAAATGACTCTACCGTTCTTCTACTACGATAAGCAAGGACGTGTTTTTCCCCACAGGCCTTAAAATATGTTGTCGTTGTTATGATCTTGTATTTTGTCAGCGATGTTAATATCCTAATGAAACCACTGTTAAAGAACACTGTAGTCGAAACTGAAGAAACTATGCATGAGAGATTCAATCCCCGCAATTCTTTTTGGGTTCCTCGGAATCAGTCTACCAAAATAAACGACTCATTGGCGTGCTAGTAACTAGAGCTAAAGCCAGTCGAAACCCAATACTTTCAACAATAGTATCTGGATAAACAAGCTAACTCACGGATCCGTGGTGGAGTAACGACCGCCAAAACTCCAACCCCACAGCTTAGCAAGCGATAGCAAAGCTGGCGACCAGTCTTAAAACTGAAACCCGCATTAAACTGATGTGTAGGTAATGAAAAGAATAGTTGAAGGTGTATCATACGTTTTCGTGATTTAATCGAAACAACGGACTTGGGTGTTACCTGGGTGGGTGCATTGTTAATTTGGGAGTCTGCTGGTTTCAAGGTTCAGCTGAGAAAGCAAACGCGGAAGTAGTACAGCTTCTCCAGTTACGTCACTCTACGTCAAAGGTTTCGATTGGTCTGTACTCACGGAACTATACCACGCATGACTGAAGAGGAAGAGGCACAATAAACCTAAACTTGCACATTTCAGTGCCCCAGGAACACAAAAAAACATACTGAACGTGTTTCTGGAGTTTCTGTTTTTCACAGTCATACGAAATAATTTATGGAACAATTGGTGCAAGTAAAGCAACTCATATTTTAAAAAAGTGATTTGATACATGATACTTGTAATACTTTGCTATTGTGTTACATTTGTATGCAAGTGTAACTAATTTAATTTTAATGAAAAACACTTAAGCACTTAATCCACATAGCTGTGGATGAGGACATGACCAAATGATAACTGAGTGGAATTTACACTAGAAATTGTTAAAAGAGTGCAGTTTCAGTTACAGAGTTACAGTTTCACTTATAATCTCGATTTTATGCCCTGACAATGGAAATTACAAAATTACCTTTGAAAAAAAGAAACCATGGACCACATTAAACTTCTTTATGTGCCATTTAGTCCTAGAGCCACATCTTTGGGGTCGTCCGTTAAATTATAAATGAATTAAATATCTTTTTTTTTCAAGAAAAAAATGGTAATATAAATAGAATGGGATTTTAATTATTTGATCCGCTTGGGGTCACATAGAACGTGAATATGATGCAACAACGTCACTGTAGATCAAAGAAGCCCAAGGGAAGTCAAAGCGTAACACCGAGTAATGTTTACTGATACCATGATTGGTGCAAACCGCTGTCAATTATACTTTGTTCGACGAATCAACTCCAAGTGTTGTGGGGCGTCAAAGGAGGCGTAAACATTTCTGTCGCTGGTTGGTTGCGCTGATATCACAGGTCTTGTTTGATAACATTGTGGAGAAGACGAAAAAAAAAAAAAAGACGAGGGGCGGCGGATTTTAATTCATCTTTAGCAGCGACGTTATCCCAGAAGTCATACAAGAATCCTGTCGTGCATTTCACCTAAACGAACCAAGGTATGAGAGAACATTCTGTCATACGAGATGTCGAGATCGGGACATGCATATGCAAACCTCTGGCTCTTATGCCCGCCACAAATACGGCTAACCAGCCAAGGATAATGGTTTCTTACATCAGCAGTAAACGAAAACGTACATCAGAATACTCAAGTTTAATGCGTTTGTTGCATTAGTAAAGTTACGACGTCTTGCAAAACCTTGTCACACCGGTAAGGGCCCGTTCGCGTTTATTTTGGAAACAGGACTGAGTGTATTGTTAGCATTAGCGGTTAGTTGTGCGACAGACTGTTGCGTCATTCGTCTAAATCCAACGTAAATCTTATTATTAAATTAGAATCGTTTGGTCACAGAGATTGTCGAGCTTGTGTGTTGTATTGTGTGACTGTATTGCTACTTTTCTTCTGTTTTTCTGAGTTCAATGTTAATAAGTATTATTGGGGGATTCATGTTGATAATTAACATTATGAAAGTTATTTTTCTTGTTCTTTTCATGAAAAACTTTTTTGACCAACGGTTTTTGTACTGAATTCAGGCTGCTTGAATTCCACGGTATAAAGCGACAACGTTCGATAATCACTGTCCTTTAGTGAGGATCTTGGAGAAGCGTCATGTGCAAATGTCAAGGTCTAAACCAGAAATTATGTTATTGATCCTCTGACGGAAATGTTTGTAAAGCGTGGTAGTTTTACGGTATCTCTGCACAAGAATTTGACATGTAGACCTCCTTGACACATTGACAATTATTAGACACACTAACTATTGGTTGTCCTTCTGCATTTTTTCCAAATCAGATAGATAGCCTGAACAAACAAAGTCTCCTGGATTAATAGCAAAACAGAAACTCCTCAAAAATCTGAATCAAAAGTCCAGTTGCTGTTTAAAATGTATTACTTGTCCATTTATATTATCTTGAGTGTCTCCTTCTGTTTACGTTCTTTTTTCCTTGCTTTTTTTTTTTTTTTTTTAGAATTTTGGTCAACTAACACTTTTGCCATTGGGAACAACTTTTGTATTCTACGTTTATTACTACTCCACACGTTGCTAATCAAAAAAATATTGTTTTCAGTGTCAGAAAAGTCCCGCCCTCCAGTGTTTGGTACTCCTCCAGTGTTCCTGCTGTCAAGGTGATGTCAGCTGCTTGTCTTGCGCGCCTGGCAAGGTGCAGTGGTCCTTATGTGGGTCGCCATGGTATCTTTCAAACAGCCGTAGTCCCTCATTCGGTGCAAAAGGACATTAACCCGCAGTTCACGATTGTTCAGAGACCAATATACAGCCCATCAGAACAGCGACAAAGTGGCACCCGCTTTGACCCAGACAGCAGCGGTCATCCTACAACCTGGGACTCATTTGGTATCTGGGACAATCGTATTGACGAACCAATCCTGCTGCCTTCCAGCATTCGATACGGCAAATTAATTCCCAAAGTGAGCTTGTCCAGAGTGGGTCACGCCTCTCTCATTGGTCAACGTAAGGAAAATGAAGACCGCTTCCAGGTCTCAGAAATGACTGATAATATTCTTTACTTTGCTGTTTTTGATGGGCACGGTGGACCTGAAGCAGCTGATTATTGTGAAAAATACATGGAGGCGTTCATCAAGTAAGAACTCTTAACCAGTGATTGTATCACAAGTTTGAACTGATTATTCAGACAGCAAGGTCAAGATGACGACACAGTTTCTGTTTTCTTTCCTTTTGGTTCGATAGGGATCTTGTGGCTAAAGAATCGAACCTGGAGCTGGTTTTATCAAAGGCCTTTCTGGAGGTGGACAAAGCTCTTTCAAAGAACTTGAACATCTCTTCAGATGGTAGGTTTTGTTATTTAATTTTTTGTGTATATACTGTATATACACACACACACACTTGAGTTTAATGTACATATCTCTGATGATACTTTTTTTTCATCTTTTAAAAACCCTAATCTGTCTTAGACTTTGGATTTGTCAACCACTATAACATGAGCAGTAATGGTTCCAGGTCTGTGATATAACTTGGGTGACTTTGTAACTATCAGGTTATAAACTGGCTGTAATAGGTAAGCTAGTGCCTGAATGCTTCAGTGTTACATTCAGGTGACAAATTAAAGGAAAACCACAAGTATATTTATAGTAGTAGATTAATTGGCATGAGTGCATTACATAATTTATTTTTCTGTGTTTAAAACAAGTGCCTTCTGCAAAGTAGTCTTCGTACAACGGAAATGTATTCAATTTGCCTCGGTACATTGTAATCACTGAATAAATCTATCCAAGTAGATTTTAAATGTTATTGTAATTGTATTACAAAAGATATTACCTACATGTTCCAAAATTCCTTCATGATTCAATCCAAGATATTACCTACATGTTCCAAAATTCAATTCAATTATAATAGTCTGAATCCAAGACTCTTACAGTTGCCTCAGTAAAAACCACAATCCCTTAATGTTGTGATTTCCTTTAATTGTCACTCATGTGGTTGTCTTTTTATCGTTCAGAATCATAACGAGCCACAATCTACAGTACATGTCTGCCTGTGTAAAAATAAACTAAGACTAGACTTAGACTTTCCCAAAGAGAAGTTAGTTGTAACTGATGTTATTTGATGCAATCTAAACACCTAGTTTACCTGTTTGGTGGCTATGTAGTGGCCACACTCTGTGAAATGTCCCAATATGCCTGTGTGTGTGTGTGCATGTTATCTACGGCAGCTGCTGACCCAGCTCAGAGCTGGAGGCCCTTGGCACCAATGTGGATGACGAGAGGCTAGATATTGAAGGAGAGTCCAGCGGGTCCTAAATCCTGGACTACTGGAAGGTTCCCTTTCTTTCTCTCACTCTTCTAGCTCTTTTCGCTCTCCTGTTTGTCATCTCTCACCATGTACATGCAAAGATGCTTTCTTTGTAAGACAAACCTCAAAGCACGGAGTTATGTAGTGCATTTGTCGACTGTGATTATCCTTGTTATGTTGCTTAAGTTGTTATTATAGAAACCGGTTAAGAAATGCTTTTTTAGGTGCAATTTACGTATAAACATAACCTGTTTTTTTCTTGAATTGTATCAGATTTGTGTGATGTAGCTGTTGTTTTATATATATATATGTTTGAATTATTTCAACACTGATTTGCTTCAGAACTTTAGCCTTTAACTGAAGCTTTAACCTGCATGTATAACTGACTTTGTTGTTTATGAAGCACTCTATAAATGTTTCTTTAAACCTCTTCATGTTAAACTGTACGGATGTGAGAGTGTGGAAAAACACCACGTGAATGCTAAGAATGTGATCTGGCTAACCTGCTGTGTAGGGTTTCACCTCTGATGGTTTCTGTTATGTCTTCCCTAGTGCCAGGCATTACTGCGGGAACCACGGCCACTGTTGCCTTGCTGAGGGACGGCATTGAGTTAGTGGTGGCTAGCGTTGGTGACAGTCGCGCCATGCTGTGCCGTAAGGGCAAGGCCCTCAAACTCACTGTTGATCACACTCCTGAGAGGAAGGATGAGAAAGAGAGGTAGGTGACACACAATCACAATGTGAACAACAACAACAGTGTTTATAAATAGACATCTGTATATGGAGTGACTTCCATATTTTAGGAACATCAACATTCAATTCTTCATTGTAATAAAATGTATCTTAATTGAACATGAATGCAAAAATTACATATAATACTATATTACTTTTTAACCTTTATTTTAATTAAATATTTCCTTGTACAATGGCTACAAAATGCTGGAAATAATTCATTATTTCTTCTCTCTGCATTTTCATTGGCCTGAAGGATTAAAAGGAGTGGAGGTTTCATCACCTGGAACAGTCTGGGACAGCCCAACGTCAACGGTAGGCTGGCGATGACACGCAGTATCGGAGACTTTGACTTGAGGAACATGGGGGTCATCGCTGAGCCTGAGACCAAAAGAATATCAGTGGGTTAAACAAAAACATGGAGGGTCTGCTTTGGCCTGTCTGCCATCATGTAGATGCAAAATTGTGAAAATAAATCATTTTTTAAATTTTTTTAACAGTTGCATCATGTCCACGACGCCTTCCTGGTTCTGACCACAGATGGCATTAACTTCATTATGAACAGCCAGGAAATTTGTAATGTAATCAATCAGTGCAACGACCCCAGAGAGGCAGCCCAGAGAATATCAGAGCAGGTACACAATGTTGTCTAGGAACTGATTTTCTTTGTTTAAAATAACAAAAAAACATTTCAAATCATGAACAATGGAGCTCACTGCTGGCAAAAATACATTTGTTTCTACAATATATAGAACACAATAACAATGATCACAAAAACGACCATTTTAATGCTAAGTGTTTTTCTCCCTCAGGCTGCACAGTACGGCACAGAAGACAACAGCACTATTATCATTGTGCCTTTCGGTGCTTGGGGAAAATTCAAGAACTCGGACTCCAGCTTCTCCTTCAGTCGCAGTTTTGTGTCCAGTGGACGCTTTGCGTAGTCGATAGTGAAACGTGTTGGTCCATGGACCCAGTCAACGTGTGCAATACAATCAGTGTCCTGATTAGTTCTTTACCCAAATAATAATTTTGAGGGTCATATAATGTCCTCTGTAGAACCATGATCATATTCAGCCTCGTGGGAGGAAAGGGTGGAGCATTCATTTGCACTGATTTAAAAAAAAACTTTATGCAAGGCGTAATTCTAGCAAGCCATTGACATGTCCTGGAAGGTGAGGGGAATTTGAGGTATTATTAGTGGCTGGTTAGCCTCGTCCATTAACAAATATGTTCTACGTAAGGTGAGATTTAACACATGATACACTGTTCATGCCGTTTGTCCAAATTTAAGTCAAGATTCATATCACTAAATTTGTACCTTTTTGTTGTCTGATTTGACTCGAGCTTAACTTGGGGTACATGGAATTTTTTAACTTGGCACAGCATCAGATTTTCTTTTACTCAATGAACTTCTCAGAAACTATCTAACTATAGAGCTTCCTTTGTCAAAGTTGTGGTTTAAAGTATCGTAATACTGAAGTAGCTTAATCTAAAACACTTGTAACAATAACAGAACCTCAGCTGTACTTCTCCCTGTCAACTCCGCACAAAACCATTTTTTAATTATTTTTTTTACTTGAAATACTACGAGCATACAGCGCAGTGATTTGCACAGTTGTGTGTTTTGTAAAAGGAAGTTCCCTGAATGTTACATGATCTGCTGAACTGTGTAAATGGAACTTGTTCATGCTGTTCGTATGAACAGCAGTCGAGTGGCTGAACTTGACAGGAAAAGCCGTGTGTAAGTGTTCAAGACAGTGATTAAAAACTGGCCTTGTCTGTGCACATCCAAGCGTGATGAGTACAGAAGGGTAGATTATTGTGTAAATAATTCTATTTATGGAATTTTGGGAATTGTGTTACATTTATTCAATATCTTGGCTTCATTATCTCTTGTCTTTTTTTTAAGTCTAAGTGGACCTTTGCCTGAGTGCTCCTGCATAACCTGTCACCCAAAAAGAAACACGCACACCCTAATGCAGCACCATGTGACTGTGTTAGCTCAGAGCCATGTATGACGTTGTGAATGTTTGCCCTCCATGACTAGAAACAGTGCAGTCGTTTTCTTTTTAGATGGAGGAGAAATGAAGCTGCAGAGCTGTTGTCTTGGCTGATCTACATCGGCTGCACATGTCCATCACTAAATAATTAAATCCACAGTGCAGCTTTACTCGTTGCTTTAATACTACATCTGTATTTATCTGTGTACATTTTCTGTGGAAGTTCTTCTGTGGATGTTAGCGCTTCCCTACAACCAATTTACCCGCAATTTACCAGTGTTTATTTAAGTTGTCTGACGGCTGTGTTTACAATTAACACATCTACTCGACAAACCTCCTCTTCTCTGTTTAAGTCGCTTGCTATTTTATTTTCACACCATTTTATCTTCAACATCATTCAACAACATTATTACTGTGGACCTGGAAATAAGACCCAAATGTGACTGTTTGTACAATAATATTGCTGTATTTTTTCATGTTGTGTGACACTTCATTAAAACAAATATGACAACAAAATTATATAACTCCAGTTGGTTATATTACATTAGTGATGTGAAGAAAAACTGGCATTTTTTATTTCCTTATGTAGGAAAAGTAAATGGTAAAGGATAAGATAGATGTTACATTATTTTTAAATGACATCAAAAAAACAGATATAGATATACATACAGATTAGATGTACACAAAATAATTCAATCATGGCATTTATGTGCACTAAGAGTTACAACAAATAATATGTGGAGACTTGCATACCGGACACTGCTGTGATCTAATCAAGTTTTTATTGTCCAGGTGTGAGGAAAATTAATTCAACATTACCCATCCACAGACCTAGGATTTGAGCAGATCAATGGTGAACCACACGGGGGCGGCATTGTTGGTTTGAAGAAGGCAAAAATATTTTTGGTGACAATTTTTAACTTTTGGTGTGTGTGTTTAACTACAGTACATATGCAGATTGCTTTGTTGAAATATTGTTAGGGCACATTATACTATGCACTAATGTTTAGTAAAATAAATAGTATTTGATATTCATGAGTTTCAAGAATTAGGAATAGTTTAGGGTCTGTCACTTATTCATGTCTAGTTATTGATAAATGGCCAGGAAAGTGCATGAAATGTCCTCACAAACATTCAAAAAACAGTTAACGTATGTATGAAGAGCTATTAACGTTGTAATTTAAGTCCTTTTTTGTCAATGAAGTTTTGCTTTACTCCATGACAAAAGGTTGTTTTTGCCATTGTTTAGTTTTTAATTGTGGTGTGAATTATTCTAACCTTAATCATGATTTCAATAATTCAAACCTGTGACCAAAACACAGCTTTGATTGTGTTTCGTCTCCAAAGGAATAGTTGTAATTTGTGTGACGGAGTGGTAAGGGTTAAAACGCTGTGATCTTTGACTGTGTCCTCTGAGCTGATGTTAGTCTTTCTGCTCAGTGTGTTGGCTTCATCTCTGCAGCAGGACCTGTTACAGCAGCCTCCTCACCTCTAACTGCTCGGTAAGTCACTGAAGCCATGAATCTTTAGTTTTTAAAAAAACTTTTAAAAAGCTTTTTCCTGCATTTCTGTTATGAGTAAATTAACAAATTAATAGGAGATAAATAATTTATAATTAACTTAGAATGTGATGTAAATGGAGTTTTTTTGGATCTGTTGTTGTAAGTTTTCAACACAATTTATCTTGAGCAGTTTTTGACTTTTATGTTAACATTTTTATGTATTTACAAAATACAGTAAATAAGCAAAATAAATGAAAAAATCTTAATAGGTCTTACACGCAAACTTTCCTTTTTTCGTTTTAGGAATTCAACACCAGCTTCTTCATAATAATATAAATAAACAATATATATATATAATATATGTGTATTGACACAGGACAAATGGAGACAACCGGTCATATCAACATCCCGATGGCTGAAGAGTTTGGCACCAATGGATCATCCATCAACCATAAAAAGCTGACATGTGGCTCCACCCTGAGCTTCCACCACATCCAGTACGAAGTGCTGATGAAAAGCAACCTCTTCAGATGGAAAAGCCCTAGTACTAAGAAGATCCTGGCTGATCTCAGGTCAGTGTCCTACCTTCAGTTTACATTGTTACTCCTTTGGTCTATAAAGAATAGTCTTAACTTTCAGCTCAGGTCAGTGTCCTACCTTCAGTTTAGTGCATTGTTACTCCTTTGGTCTATAAGGATTAGTCTTAACTTTCAACAGTGACACGCCGTGTATTTCAATTCGAGGCAATATTGTGCCAAAATGTAGTATAATGAGTCGTTACTTCTTAGATACCTCGATTAGCCATTACCGCCATTACTAAAGCGACACACCCCCGTAACACATTAACACGTACACAGATTAGCCATTACCGCCATTACTAAAGCAACACACCCCCGTAACACATTAACACACTGTACATAAGGAAGAAATAATAACATAATAAAATTCAAATATTATTAAAAAGGCAAACTGCAGATTACTCACCAAAACTTCTGATTATTTGTACACAAAATCCACCCTTCCTCTCTTTTCTAGAGAGTTCGATTACTCTGTTGTACAGATAGCCGTGCGTTGCGGTTCGAACATCAACTTCTCTTCTATTTTCATCCATGCTAAAACTGAAGGCCCAGTTTGTCCTGTCGTGTTTACAGCAGGTGTTTTAATTCGGTTTAAGTTGAGAATGTCCGCTCGACAGCAGCAGTAGACGCCGAGAAAAGTTAATTTTCGCGCTTACAAGTCGCTAGATACACTTAACTAGTTCCGAGACAGTGTTCTTTGACCAACCAATCAAATGACTCAAATCGCTAACGTCATAGTACACCTGTTAGAAGGCCTGGTGTCGTCAACTTAACATCCGATTGGTTAAAGAAACTATCCCTGATGTATTTTACCCTAGCAACGCATGGTGGTTATAATATGATTGGATAAAACCGTCCAGCATAACCATGGAAGACCGGAAGTAGCGCAACCAAGAGAAAAGCTATGTAAAATGCCAACAGATTATTGGGTATTATTTTGTAAATATTCATGATAAGTATATTAAAACATAAATAACTGATTCTGATACTGTTTAGACCGACACAGAAGTCCACCACTGCCTTTAAGTTATTCTTCAGAATTTTCTCCAACTCCAAAGAAAAATATTTGGGTTTTTTTATCTATTCACAAAACACAAATAATAAACTAAAAACTTCTGTCTTCTTATTTTTGTCTTATTAACTACATTTGTGGTGTAATACAATTTATAAAATTGTAACACTTAAATTAATTTTAACTAAATAAATACATAAAAGATAAATAATAATAAATTACACTAAATAACAATAACAGGAAATGATAAAATAATTCATGAACCAAACTATGTTTGCAGTGGGATCATGAAACCTGGCATCAATGCAATCCTTGGGCCCAGTGGGAGTGGAAAATCCACGTGAGTACTGCATTTAACTCCAACACACAAATCCAGGAACTCTGTATTTCATCATATAACGTGACGTTTTCTCCTTCACAGATTCTTAGATGTTTTAGCTGCAAGAAAAGATCCTTCAGGTCTCTCTGGAGAGGTTCTCATTAATGGTGCACCACAGCCTGAAAACTTCAAGCATCTCTGTGGCTATGTGGTCCAAGTACATCATTTTAACCGATAATATTATATTCATCAGTACTAATTTTTATAATTTACAACAGTTGTAGTCAAATGACATGGACCTCTTGTCTTCCTGTTAGGGAGAAGTGATCATGGGCACACTGACTGTGAGGGAGAACCTGTGTTTTTCTGCAGCCCTGAGGTTGCCCAGCTCTCTGCCTCAGAGTGAGAAGATGGCTCGAGTCGGTCTCCTCATTGACGAACTGGGACTCACTAATGTGGCTGACTCAAAGGTCCATGCACACACATGTTCAACCTGTCTCAGTTACACAGTTAAAACCCTACAAACCCTACGAAGAAGGGTTAATACCCTACCCTACTCTGATCTTGTGTGTCTGCGTGGTTTCTGCAGGTGGGCACAGAGATGATAAGGGGAATCTCCGGAGGAGAGAAGAAGAGAACAATGATTGGCATGGAGCTCATAAATGAACCAGCAGTTCTCTTTCTGGATGAACCAACGTCAGGACTGGATGCCGCCACTGCCAATTCTGTTCTGGAGTTACTGAGGAGGTAGAGCAGCAGGAGATGTCTGTTGAATTTGTGTGTTTGTGTCTTGACTACAGTGAACCAACAAACCACATGCTGCTAATATACCTTCTTGTTTCAGAATGGCCAATAATGGAAAAACCATCATTCTGTCCATCCACCAGCCTCGGTACTCCATCTACAGATTCTTTGATTCTCTGACGCTGCTGGTCAGTGGTAACATGGTTTACCACGGTCCTGCTCAAAATGCTTTGGACTACTTTGCCAGCATTGGTAATTTAGTTTCTATATTGGCATTTAAAGTCCTCCATCATTTTTTCCATCACTAATTATAAATTATTTTTATGAAGCTCCTTAATAAAATAACCTTTATATTTAAGGCTACTGCTGTGAGCCCCACAACAATCCAGCTGACTTTTTTCTGGATGTCATTCATGGAAATTACATAGGACCAGCCATGACTAAAGACCAATGTTCTGAAGGTAAGAAAATGTTCTCATTACTATTGACTGGAATATCAAAACAGTCCAACTCAACAAATGGAATCAAAATGATGTGAGACTGAAAAAGGAACCACTGTTCTTCTCTGTGTGTCTGTTGGTGTCAGACGGTCAGCAGCTCAGCGGCTCCAGGCAGAGCGTTGAGGAGCATCTGATCGAGGAGTACCGCAGGTGCAGCTACTACAGTGACAGACAGGTGGACCTGGAACGTATCGTGAAGAAAAAGGAGTTTATATCGTGTTTGAAATCCCACTCACGCTCGCCCTACAACAGTTCCTTCTGCCAACAGCTGAACTCGGTACTGAAAAGAACCTTCAAGAACATCCTCATAAACCCACAGTCTTTCGTTTCTGAGGTTAGTATTTTCCAAAACCCAGATACAATACCTTCATTAATGTATATATATATATATATTTACCTTCCTCAGTCCAGTCACAGACAGTTCTGGTCTGTGACCGGTTTCAATAACCAGATATTCAGGTGTGAAACTTTTCCCAAATCGTGGCAGGTTAAGGAACATAAGAGTGGAACTGAAAGCTCTTTAGAGGTTACATAGACAGACATTCGTAAAGACTTGAACCCTAATGCTCTCATCCTTTAACCCATGACAGAAAAATACCATCAAAAGTCTTGTCAATTCAAGAATTATTAACAGCTAATTACCTCTAAATAAGTTAAATAATCCTAAAAGACGGGACTCAATAAGGCGTCGGTGCCATAATCAGCTTTGGTGACTTCTGTGACCCCAATCTTGCCTCTTTGGTCAAAAATCTAAAGTGATATCATATCAAGCCGAGGGCTCTTGGTCCGCTCCAGTAATCAGCACATGACAACATCCTGACCTATTTGACCACTGGCCTTCTTTCAGGAGGGGCCAAGAGAAGTGAGGTGTAAAAAGGTTCTGCGTTATTAACTTCTCCCCTCTTTCCGCCCTGGGAACCACTTGGTCCTGTCACGATGTGTAAAATGTTAGGATTTAAACTTGTGAGGCTTTCACTTCTCTTCTGTCATCTGCTCTAATGATGGTCTGGTTGTTGTCATTGCCTGAAGGAGGTGTTTTCCTGCAGTCAGTAGATTCTCTTTAGCTTTTCTAACTTTTGTCTCCACAGGTGACCATAAGCATTTTACTAGCACTTATTGTCGGAGCCATTTTCTTTGGAGTCAAAGACGACCAGAGTGGAATCCAAAACAGGTAAAAAAAACACAAACAAACAAAAACACAAGCCCAAAAGTACATTCACATCAATATACTCTACGCCAGCTTAGCAGCTAGCCACAGGCTCAATTACACATCCAGTATTAACTGTAATAAAGTGATAAAATAATAATAATAAATAATAAGTGTACATTAAAAAATAATTTGTGTTTTATCTTTATACATACATAAGCAAACGCTAGTAAAAAAAATCTTATCATGCACATAGAAGGCATTTAATAACTTATCTTTAACATATTATGGGATGCCCATATAAACCAATGCTACACGCTCGGTAGTTTTTGTTGGAAGTGTGAAAAGTGGAGCAAGTCCTTTAAGGCTAATCCTCTTACCGTATTTTATTGGTCACAACCTGGTACTCACAAGTTCTGTCAAGAAGGTCTTAAATGTTAATTGTTTCACTTTCTTCTTCTTCTCCAAAGGTTAGTGGGGTGTAAAGACCTAATGTCATTATTTCACGGTCAATGCATCAGGGATATGGCTTAATGTCTCAAGTTATTTTCTTTTCTTTCCTTTTTGGTTTGGGGCAAATAAGAGGAAATCAGAGCTTAAATTAGCCTGAAGCGAAACTTAAACAAGAGTGCAGTTAAATATCGGACGAATGTGAAGTTAGTGTTTATTTAATAAGTAATATTCAAACTCCCATTTAAAATTTTAATAATTTATGGCTTAATGTCTCAAGTTATTTTCTCTTCTTTCCTTTTTGATTTGAGACAAAGAGAAATAAGCTAAACTTAAACACAAGTGCAGTTAAATATCGACCGAGTGTAAAGTTCGTTTTTATTTTAATAATTAATAATTAAACTGCCATTTAAAATTTCAAGAATTAAAACTGACCTTGCTACAAAGCGGCCCCCGAGCCTGGGGTTTGGTAACACAGCTTAACTGTATGTCACTGCAGATCACACAGTGGAGTGCAGTGGTCCATCAGTCACCTGCAGCCTGGTATTGGTACTGACATGTTCGTACGACTGTGTTGTAACGACTTCCTGTCTTGTTGTTTCCTTCAGGATGGGTGCGATCTTCTTCATCACTACCAACCAGTGTTTTGCCACCATTTCTTCTGCTGAGCTCTTCATAGCTGAGAGGAAACTGTTTGTGTACGTGTACAAACATCTGTAGAGAGGAACTCATTAAACACACTACACTGTTGTCTGATATTTTTTCTGTTTCTCCTGATAGACATGAGTACATCAGTGGATACTACCGGGCATCGGTCTACTTCCTGTCCAAGGTCTTGGCTGAAATCCTTCTGCGTAGCATCACCTCTACGATCTTCTGCTGCATTGTCTATTTTGTAATTGGTAAGACTGACACAGGGAGCAACGCACGAGCTGCAAGGACTGAAGTTCCTGTAATGAGATTTTGAATTTGATGTGTGTGTGTGTGTGTGTGTGTGTCAGGCCTTAAATTCACCACAGCAGCCTTTCTGATCTTCGTGCTGACAGTGACCCTGATGACCTGCACCGCCTCAGCCATGAACATGGCCATCTCAGCCAATCAGACGGTGGTGGCCGTGGCCACGATCTACATGACCCTCTGCTTCATCTTAATGATGGTGAGAAACAAACAATACGCAGTGCATATACAGTACACACAAAATACAACTCCATTTCTATAGCAGTATTTGCTTTGATTATTTTATTATTTTAATAGAGAATTGTCTGTGTGTGTGTGTGTTGGTTCTGTGATATGACATTTGATTGGTCTGCTAATGTTGCACCAATAAAAAAACTGTATTAGTAATTGTTTTGTGTATTCAGATTTTTTCAGGGCTCCTGGTCTACTTACCCGGCGTTGTGAGTTGGCTGGCTTGGCTGAAATACCTGAGTATTCCTCGATATGGAACAGCAGTAAGTACTGACACCGGGACTTTGATGGTAGTTATCACATGACCAGAACCTTCTCTTTATCAACACCACTGTCTCTACACACTGGGATGAGTACTGGTGTCAAGGTCAAATTATAGAAGGTATCAAGGTAGAAGTAAAAATAATGTTGAGTAAATTTTTTTTTTTTTTTTATTCTTTCAAACAACAACAGTGTTACAGTAACTTTTTGGAATATGTCTTTAAACCAATTTATTTTTTTTTTTTATTGATTTATTTCTTTCAACTCCATCCAGGCCTTGAATGTGAATGAGTTTGTGGGTTTGAAGTTCTGTGATGAGGCTTTGATTCAAGGTTTCAACAAGTCCGTGAACCTGACCGACTGCAGTGTGAACACAAACAACCTGATGTGAGTCCACACACACACACACACACACACACACACAGTGGTGGACGTGTCCGTTCTCATTAGGTGTTTCCATCTAACTGCAGATGTACAGGGGAGCAGCACCTGCAGTACCTGGAGGTGGACTACAGCAGCTGGGGACTGTGGCAGAACCACGTGGCTCTGATCCTCATGTCCAGCATTTTCTTCACCATCTCCTACCTGAAGCTGCGTTACATCAAGAAGTTCACCTAGAACTTTAGTTCTGAATGCACCGTTTTGTGACTGGACACAATTCAACATTTGTGTAATGTATTCCTGAACTGATAAGGCGATTTTTTTATCTGTTAACTAATGAGGTAGTTTGTTGTATAATTTTTTTTTGCTCATTTACAAACGACAAATGGCGTACATTTCGATTCAAGAAAATAAAATGATAATACCTGTATTTGTAGAGCAGGATTTATGTTAGCGTTTTTTTAAATTAATTAAATATTCAAAACCACCAGAGCTTGACAAAATGGTCCAAATCATACCTCCATATTGTTCCCTATGAAATAGTAACAAGACGCTAAAGTCATATATTCTAAATTACTGTTTCTTGACCATTTTTGAGCTATGACACATTTGTCATTCGATAGAAACCCACGGCACAACGCCAAACAAAAAATCTCCAAAAAGTGTAATATAAAATATGTAATGAATATAATAATCTTTTAGTTACAATTACTTACTATCTAGGCCTGTTTAGTTGAAGACACTGTTGAAATACTCACAGGAATTGAAGAAAGACACAAATTGTTTTTAGTTTTCATAGCCGTTCTGCTGCCATCTAGTGTTCTGCCTGTCACTACACATTGACAAGATACTTTTTAAAAAAGTCACTACACATTGACAAGATACTTTTTTTAAAATAAATAAATTATATTTTTCAGACCAATTGACACACACAGATTCAAATGTAAAACCAGCAAAATTAACCACACAAACTCAACTTTTAATAACACTTTTATTGGCAGTTAAGATTTTAAAAAGTGTTTAAGGCGTAAAAAAGAAAGACAGAAAAAAGGACATACATATAATTGCATGGGTTTCCCATGAACATCGGAGGCACTCCAAATTTGAAGTTTGTTTCAAGTTACATATCACGTATCATAAAATGATAGCTATTCAATTACAAGCTTATTTGATGCACAGATGTGTGAGTACATATGACACAGAGTGCCACACTTGGACCTAGTGTATGTTAAAAAGATTAAAGGAACAAAATCAACCAAAATAACATCTGAAGGAAGACCATTACATTGCCGACTTTTTTCTTCTTGATAAGCTTAAATGTGTGGATACAGTGATCAGAAGCACGTGAGCATATTTCCGATATAGTACAAAAATCTTATGCTGCGTATTCGGAGTACAGATAAATATGACTGCAGCCTGTGTATTTGGTCCAATGTTGTGATTCAATACTGAAATATAAACCCTTCATATGAGCTGTAAACAAACACAGGTGTCTGTCCCACAGCAGAGCCTCACACTCTCAGTGCATTTATGTACAAATGTATCTCTGGTGAGGTAAGTTTGTGTTCTTGTCACTTCATTTATAATTTGTCAAGGAATTTAAACAACTTCAACAATGATTATTTTGTTCCACACAAACTGTTTTTGCATCATAGGCTTCTTGTACCGTTGAAGGAGAATTTCCAATAGAGTTTTTTTTTTTTTCTTGCCAAAGTGTAATTTTCTTTGGCGAGCACCAGGACACATTACATGTGGCCACCTCCGTTTGGGCTGGATTCAAGGCCCTCTGTGGAAAGTGAGGAGGAAGGACGAGGGCGGGGCCCGGTGACAGTGGACATCTGCGGGTGACTGACCTGAGAACCCATATCATCAGACTCCCAGCGCTCCAGCTCCTCTCTAACAAGCCTCTCCATCTGTTCCCTGTGGGCGTCTGATTCCCTTCCCAAACGCTCATCCTGTTGGACGGACACACATTTATACTGGTGGGAACATGAATACATGCTGTCATTGTGAGGACGTTCCAGATCCACACCGTGTTAGAGGGTCCTTTGAGCTTTAAGATTAAGTTTGGTGCCACTTGTGGGGTGTTTGGAAATCTGGCTGAACTTCTCCTTTAAGACCCTCTTGCTGTCTGACTAGGGATGTCCAATAATATTGGCCTGATATTAGCATAATTGTGTAATTATTGTTACTGTTTTTTTCTCTAATAATAAAAACCCAATAATGCCTGGGTTTAAATGATGTGCCCTAAAAATTGTTATGGTAAAAAACAGATGTATATGAAAGTTAAAGTCACTAGATGGCAGCATTGCAGCACATTTTATTAATCTATTTTAATAATCAGGAGATTGATTGCACAATTCAACTTTAATAGTATTTCAATTCGGTTGATATTGGAATCTGCAATTAAGTGTTTGCACAACATCGGCATATCGGATTTCAGCAAAAAGTTAATATCGGACATCCCTAACTAAAACCTTTGATCAAACTTCACTGAAAAAAAAGTAGCTTTCAACTTCAATGTCTTTTAACGACTGTCTCACCTCCACGACTCCGTCCAGCAGTCTGCTCAGAACGTCTCTTCTTTTAATCTTGGTCCTCTCCATTGTTTCAAGCTTCACGATGACAGCATCTATCTTGGACACAATGCTGCCAATCGAGTGTTCCATTCTGTCCACGCGTCTCACCAGTCTGAGAAATAGGGAATCACAAAAGTTTTTTTTTTTAACCAAACGTTTCTCTTCTAACTGTTTACTGACCAACAGAGATCACACCCATTGTTCTTACACTTGAAACTCCTCGTAGGAGACACCCCCCGAGCTGCTTCCACGGCGGCGAGAGCTGTGACCACTGTCCTCATCATCGTCCTCTTCGGAGTCGTCCTGGGTACGAGGGAAGCTCCGCCCACTGCTGGGTCTTGCCAACGAATTGCGTTCCAGATCCAAATCCTCCTATACGAGCAGAAACACACTGAGCATCTGCAGCTGCTACAGTACAGTTTGATTTGCCACAATGACAGGGCGAGACTGTGACATCATCACTCACTCTCTCTTTCTCCAAATCGTCCCTCATTTGCTGGTGGTCGTGCTCCGTCAGCTCCTGATCACCATCATGATCATATTTGGCAAATATGGCCTGAATCTCTGCGTCTGTGTGGCCCTTCCTGAGTAGGAGGAACGAGACACAAAAATGTTAAAGAAAAAAAGTTTGTGCTACATACAAAAAAATATTTTTATCACCGTTAGACGTTCTGGTCACCCTTTTAGATCCTGACGGAGTTCATCAAAGTTCAGTTTGCCTGCAGCCTGGCGCGTGCCGTCAGAGATCTCATCCACGGTCGTCTTCTTCAGTCGTAACTTCATCAAAGCTTTGTTGCAACCCTGAGAAAAGAGAGTGAGAATAAAAATAGTTAGGCTAAACTGAACTAAAGATTTAACATCAAATCTGTCTCATTTTTCAGTCAGTAGAAAAATTGTTCCTGATATTCCTATGATCTTTTTGGTTACATGTTGATCAATACCTTCTTGATGAGATCAGTCATCTCCATCTCTGACCTCTGCTGGGACATGTCGTCCTTCACCTCAGTGTACGTGTCATTGATGATCGCCAGGAACATGTTCTACAGCCATAGAAAGACAAGATTTGTCAAAAAGAAAAAGAAAAAAAAAAAAGACAATCTCCAACAGAACAGGGCAGAACAAAGGGCTTTTCACCATGAGGATGAAAAAGATGAAGAAGACGAAGGTGGTGTAGTAGATCGGTCCCAGCACTGAGTTTGCCTCCACAATCTCAGAGAACTCAAAGTCTCCCAGGATAATACGGAACTGCGTATAACTACACAGACGGTAAAAAAAAAAAACACCTCGTCAACAGTCACATGTGAGAACTCAAATTCACATCTCATATCTGTTTAGCGTCCTTACATGCTGGCTTGAAAGGTGCTGAAATCGCTGACTTGGGTTCCAAATACCAAGTAGGCCAGCTGAGCATACGCCAAGAAGATGATGAAAAACATGATGGCGAAGCCCACCAGGTCCTTCGCACAGCGGGACATTGTGTTGGACAGCTGACTCATGGTCTTGTTGAAGTTGATAAACTTGAAAAGCTGAAGTGATGTGGAAAAATACTGTTACTTTTACAGGCGAAAGTTTTTACTTTTCTACTGTGCTGTGGCTGTGAAAATGATTTTTGTTTTACCTTGAACCAGGAGAAGAAGACAATGACGGCAGCCACGTGGTTGAACTGGACCTGCAGATTGGCCAAAGACTCAAAACTGGGGTGAGATCTGTCATTCTCCAACAGTCCTTTGAGCCGACTGCCGACCATGGCTGTTCTGGCTATGTTCATTAAAATGGCGGTGACGCTCAACTGAAAAAAGGCCAGAGGTCAGGATTCTCAACCGATATATTTCAACCACAAATGAAATGTCATGAAGTGTGCCGAATGGAAACAGTCATACGTACTGCTAAAATGAGAACATCCAGACAGTTCCACAGGTTCTTGAAGTAATGCAGCCGGTGGATGCGGATCTCCAGCACCTCCTCCACCACGTAGTACAGAACAAATATGCAGAATGCCACCTCGCACAAGGCCACAAAGTAGTCCCAGCTGGAAATATATCTCACCAGTCGCACACTCTGGAACTGCCAGGAGGTCACCACGCCACCAGTAGCAGGGAACTCTGCCAACAGTCTGTTGTGAAGTATTTAAAAAAATGCTTTAATGTATGGGTGTCAAACATACGGCATGCGGACCAAAACCGGCCCACTGCGGGGTTCTCCACGGCCCGCTTGATGAATTCCAAAAGTGAAGAAATGCACAAACACAAACAGAAAATGTTTGACATGTAGTGTGAATGTGTTGTCTCACCTGATGATGCAGAAGAGGTTGATGTTTCCATTGTAGACAGAAAAGTCCAGAAAGACCGCTCTGGTGCCCCTGTCCAGCCACAGGTGGTCTTTGAGAAACCGCAGCTGGACGGCTGACTCCTCTCTTGTACGAGACAGATCCTGGTAGTACCCGCCACCGCCAC
>NC_024315.1:1986126-1990968 GCF_000523025.1 Cynoglossus semilaevis | reverse complement strand
ATGATATACCTGTCAGATTAGATTAGATTTATTTAGATTAGATTAGGGTTTTAATTAGGATAAAGTCCAAATCTGTCTAAGTACAAATACAAACGGATAATTTCTATAATTGTAAATATTTGGATATAATTTAAAGATAAAAATATATTTCTTAATTTCCATCTTTCACTCCTAAAAGGGCAGGTATTTTTCGGTACAGAAAGGCATTAAAAAGTGACTTTTCCGAACACAAAAAGTTGCTCACTCCGGATCTTCTGCAGAATTTGCTTCATGCAGCCGCGGTGGTTTCTCCTCTCCTGCTGCTGACCGTCCAGCGTCGGACTCGGGTAAACTCCTCCT
This sequence comes from Cynoglossus semilaevis, assembly GCF_000523025.1. NCBI lineage: Eukaryota > Metazoa > Chordata > Actinopteri > Pleuronectiformes > Cynoglossidae > Cynoglossus > Cynoglossus semilaevis. The sequence goes on along the minus strand of NC_024315.1, from coordinate 1,990,629 downwards.
CGGGGGATGTGAGGGCTGCTGGCCCCGCCGCTGTAGCTGCCCAGGCCGCTGCTACAGCCGCCGCTGGAGGCCGTGGACACCGACCTCCTCCCGGGGCTCGCCGGAGGCCAGTCCGCTTCCATGATCTCATCCTCGGGTTCGAAGACTGGGTTGTCCCGGCTCCATGCTTGTCTGGACGGAGGAGACGGGGTGCCCGTCGTGACCCCGCCGAGCCCCGGCTCCTGATGCTGGATGTTCTCCATCTCTATGCCCTCGCTTGAGTCTAGTTTCAGCGGCAGCTGCTGCTGCTGTGGTCTGACTCTGGATGAGCTCATCGTCCGAATTAGAGTTTTTAAAAGTATCAGACGTGTGGCATCTGAAGAAAAAAACTATACTTCCGAAAACAAAAACCAAAACTCTACTTCAGGAGTTCATTTTAGGGTGTTATCCATCTGTTGGATAACACCCCAAAATAAAAACGACTTCGCAGAAACTTCGAGACGAATAACCAAACAACCCACATGCACTCAAAAGTCACTATAAATAGGCTAACGACTCGAACTACCGCCTGACGTTTGGCTCCAGGACAGTTTCCACTTTCTCCAAAGTGTTGAAAACACTCAAGAAATGGGAAAAAAAAAAAGTAAAGCGAACCTTAAAATTCGGCCGGAAAATCAAACTCCTTCCTTAAAAAAACGACGCATTTTTAACAAGCTTCGCGTTGCATTAGGCAGATGTTCACGCGGGGTCAGCGTCGGCGTTAAAACTGGGGTTAAAATAGAAGAAAACGATGAGATTTACAGTCCTGGGGCAGCCATCTTGTTCCCAAACTGTCCTCCGCTCGCCTCCTCCTTCTCTCTCTAATTTTCCTCCTCCTACCCTTCCACAAAAAAAGGGAAAAACTCCATTAAAAAGTCACGGCTCCACAAAGAAAATGGAAAAACGACTCAGCGGAAAACTGGTCTAATGGTTAAAAATGACATATCGCAATTAGTTCCATTTAAAAAATATTACTCGTTTTAGGCTTGAATTAAAGAAAGGGGAAAAAAAGAAGGAATTCGTTTTAGGCTTGAATTAAAGAAAGGGAACAAAAAAAAGAAGGAAACAAACAACCACGGAAAGAAATAAAAAATAAAAAACAATTAAAGATATAAGAAAGAGGGAAAGTGAAAACTTTGTTTTACCCTCACTAACTTAATGACTGTTTAATTAACATCACTGACGTCATCTCCCTCCCTGTGTTTGGATCAGCGGTTGCTGTGGCAACAACGAAGAAGCTGCTGCGTTTTCAAGGAGACCGTTGACCCCAGAAAACAAACAAACAAACAAACGAACCTACACGAGGTTCGGTAGTTGTTTAGATAGAAGGATACATTGTATTTATACAAATGACACTACAGTATATAGTATATGTAGTATATATATATTAAATATCATATGGTAATTTTGTTTAAGGATAATATGTTATTGTAAAGTGGAATAATTAGTTTGATATGTCAAATATCATTATTACACGTAATGCACTACAGAAATGTAGCAGCATTTGCAGATGTTTTACACGGGCGTGCGGTACTCTTTTTAACCACTAGAGGGCACTACTGCAGCAGCAGAAAATCATCATAACTCAGGATCTCAATAAGATCGTTAGTTTGTTTTTGTTTTTTTTACATCCGTGTGAGGTTAAAGAGTAAACATTTTCCATTTAAATTGTAAAAGGAAAATACCTTTCAATGAAATATTGCTTTAATTTTTTGTTAGAACCAGAGGTTACAAATTAAGAAGTTGATTCTACTACTGAAGAACAATTGACCTTTGTGTTACTCTTTCCTCTCCTCTACTTCTCATTTTGTCTCATCATTAAACCAAACACGAATAAATTGAAGTTTGCTGAACACATTCAAAATTACATTTGAAAAGGGGACGAGAAAAAAATAATAGAATTTTTTTTAAAAACAACGAAGCAGAATCCCAATCAGGTTTAGACGAGGCTGCCTTTAAGGCACTGCTTAGGACTAGAATATTGTGTTGGATCAGGTTTATACAGGGAAACTCCAGCTATGTGTACCTTTTATCTATTTATCCCATGACAAAGAGTCTGGCCTAAATTAAATACTAACAAGAATTTGTCCCGGTTACAAAGGTTTAACTGTATCAGGGGCAGGAATCTACTTAAAGAAAAGAAAAAAACCAACAAAGTCATTTGGGCCTGGAAAGAAAAATAAAGAAAAATAATAAGTGTGTAATTAAAGCCTGTGGCTCCGGTGTAATCTAGTAGAAGAAATGATTTATCTTGTTACACACTTCATCTAAGAAAGGTCACGACCTTCACCACACCACTGCTGTTTACTCTCCTGGACTGATGAGACGGAACAGACTGGCCTTTGTTTGGAACAAAAGCTCTTTCACAATGTCAGTCCGGGAGTTAATCAGCTTTTGGTTTTAATTGTAAGAAAACACACAACAAATGAAAGGCCATTTTTATTCCAATACATTTTAGGGAAAATAAATGGAATACAAACAGATGGCTGATTTTTGTGTGTCCTCATTTTGCTTGTCTGCAGAATTTCCACCATGAAATTTGTATTAACTTGAACTTTGTTGTTTAAACACTCGCTGGTGTATTTTTAAGATTGAATATGTTGTTTGGTGCTGTTTAAACACTCGCTGGTGTATTTTTAAGGTTGAATATGTTGTTTGGTGCTGCATTCACTGTGTCTTTTTTATACTTTTTGTAAAAAAAAAAAGAAAAAAGGAGAGCTGTTGTACAGTAAGTCAGAACGACAGAGAAATGGGAATCTTTAGCTTCATATGAAGTTAAAATCTGTTATTTATACTAAGCATGAAGAGAGTAAAAATTTCCGATAATTATAAAAAAAAATTGAAATCTGATATTTGAACAGACCAAAAATATGTTGTGTATATTTACAGGAACATTATACATTAGCATATGTCATGATATCATGTTTAGACAAATGGTAAGAGGCAGTAATTAAATTAAATTATAATTAAACTTAATAGCAAGCATACTTGTCACAATAAAATTATACAATTCAATTTCTTTTTTATTTACTGTATATGTAGTAAAGGGATGTTATTATTACAAACACTCAGCTCACTTAGGTCACAATCAAACGGCAATTATAGCACCACCCACAGGTGAGGGAGAGAGCGGCGTAACGAGCTCTGCATCTACTAATATGCTGCTTTTTGAATGTTTTATTTTCAATAATTTAAATTAACGAGAACGATAAAACAGTCGTAGGTTCTAATGTTAAACACTTTCACATGCACAAAGAAGCAAAGTCACAATCTTTACCCCTCAGCTAAAGTATAGAGTTAGACTTGATCCCTTGCAGCAGCTTAAAGGGAGAAAGAGAGGATTTACGGAGTGCCGTGTTTCACATGCGTGCACCAGTGATGCAGAGGAATAAACAAACACACACACACAGAAGCTGCGATGGAAGGAGAATGAACACGTGCAGAAACCCACTCGTGGCCTAATTTGCGCGTCACCAAGGATAAAAAGCGTGTTTCCTTCACTCGTTCGTATACACTCCACCAGACGGAGACCAAGATGTTTCAACTGCTCACGTTCCTGGTGGAGAAGCTCTCCCTCCTGTGTAACTTTAAATTGATTCAGTCCAGTTGGCTTAGAGAGGAGCAGGAGGAGGAGCAGCAGGAGGAGCGCGGCGCGCAACGCGTTCCACAGCATCATCCAAAGAGAGGAGACCTGCTCGAAGTCCCGAGAACCATTTTCACCCACTTCGGTATTTACCTGGGTGACAATAAAGTCGCCCACCTGATCCCCGACATCCTCCCCGTGTTCACCAACGACTCGAAGCTCGTCAGCTCCGTCGTCTCCAACAAGAGGCTGATCCTGGGCTGCATTTACAGGTGCGCCACGGTGCGCGTGGACACGCTGGAGGACTTCGCCTATGGCTGCAGCATCTTGGTGAACCGCATGGATCGGGTGATGAACGCGCGTGCCTTTCCCGATGAAGACGTGGCCGAACGAGCGGAGAAGCTCGTGGGGACGATCAAGTACAGTCTGCTGTGGAATAACTGTGAACACTTTGTTACTCACTGCAGATATGGACACGCAGCGAGCCGGCAAACAGAGAAGGTAGTGAACCAGCACCACCTTAGTCTGGTAGACCAGCAGTCTTAGAATAACACACAGGTTAAGTAGTTTTTGGTCATACAGAAATCTCAAAATATTCAATTTCAAATTCCATGAGCAGAAGGATGGAGTGTCCTAAAATAAATGACACATAAAAGCCACGCGTAAAGGCTAAAATTCTAAAATGCTTTTAGCCTTTTCTACTCCATCCAGCAGGAAAAAGGCAGACGTATCATAACAATATTAATAATATGATTTGGACGAGATTAGTGGGCCAGATTAGAAATCCAAATGGGCCGCATCTGGCCCCCAGGCCATAGTTTGCCCATGCCTGTGTTAGATATTGCAGACAGATGGACCCAGTAAAATGTTCTGGGTCTAATAAACCACTAAACTAGTAGAAA
>NC_024315.1:1983286-1985568 GCF_000523025.1 Cynoglossus semilaevis | reverse complement strand
CCAACTTTAACTGTCTCTCCTTACAGCACTTGGTAAAATCCAGCCCTAAACCTTTACAGAACCCCCAAACGACCACTGATATAATTTTCACTTGGCCTCTTTCTAAATTTTTGACATCAGTTTGAAGTAAAAACTTACTAATATCTTGTTATTGTTTTACTTAAACCTATATGATTTTACCATAGTTTGAAAAAAGAATTTCCTTGATTTAAATAAGTAACATTTTGTAACAGTAATACAGCCTAACAAAGATGGCAGTCCTCATATAATACGTTTGTTTTGGTATGAAAAAAATAATTATATTAAAGGTGAGTTCCCCCTTAACACCAAGAGCAGACACATATACGACACTTTTTTAATTTATTTAATGATAACGCCACCTGTATGGCGGTGCTGGTAACGGCTCCTGCTAATAAAGAAAGGCATCGTTAGCCTGATTGAGCTCACCTGTAGCTGAGCACTGACTGCTGCCACACCTCCACACATCATTACTTACTTTCTGTCAGTTCTGTTTCAGTCTTGGGTCAGCTAATATACAGCAGATAGGTTATTTAAACGTATGAAAATGGAATAGTGTAGTAAAAATACTGTAAAAACGATGGCAAACCGTCAAAATGTGGTGTTAGGTGGTGTAGCGGTTAGCACGCCTAGCATACATCCTCCCGTGTAAGTCATTTCGGATACAAGATAAATGTAAATATCTAGTACATGTCTAAACTTTTACCTGTGTCTTCTCTTACTTGACTCAGAAAAATCTGCTGAATAATAATGACAACGTTCCCAACATTTGCAGACAGGCAAAATCCTTTCGAACAAAAGCTTCTTTTTTTTATCGGTGGGGATTTACCTTGTTGCCAGTACAGCTTTCTTCCTAAGAAACCTTAACCCCCCCAAGCAGCAGGGCACAGAAAGTTCACAATCTTACCACACAACAATGTGATTACAGAAAGCTCTTTTCCCTCTGTGTCAAAATCAAACCGAGACATTGACCAATATTTAATCCCGCTAATCACGGCGGCCACTCCCAATTTTGACATAAAATAAGATGCTCTGCATTCGCTCCGAGCTTTCTGGCCCACGGACTCCGGAGCTGTGGTTCGTCCAGTCGTCATGATCTTCTACCAGCTGCTCGGCTTTTTCTTCGCAGCATCCAAACACAGAGAGAAGAAGGAGTCCAAGTATGACCTGTCCCTCTACAGACGGGGGGATCTTTTAGAAGTACCCAGGACTTTGTTCACGCATTTCGGTATTTACCTGGGCGATAACCGCGTGGCTCATCTCATACCGGACATCCTGCCTGTGTTAACGAGGAACGAGAAGTTTGTTGCCGAAATGGTAACGAATAATCGCCTCCTGCTGGGGGTCATTGCTAAGGTAGCCAGCGTCAGAGTGGACTCCGTGGCGGATTTTGCCTACGGGGCAGAGATCGTGGTCAACCACATGGACAGGGTGTGCAGCCAGTCTCCACTGGAGGAGGAGGAGGTGGCCCGGAGAGCCGAGAAGCTCTTGGGCTCCGTCAACTACAGTTTACTGTGGTACAACTGTGAACACTACGTCATGTACTGCAGATATGGCATGGCTATCAGCTACCAGACGTACCAGGTAAGAGTATCTACTTTAACTATCGATTAAGACGTCGATAACATACTGTTCTGACGGGTAACTGGCACCAAATTGATAGTTTTGGTTTTTCTAACGCGTATTAAACTTTAAGTTTAAGTTTAAGTTTATGGTCCGATATTGTCTGTCATCTCTCGCGCGTGCGGGGTTCGGAGAAATCACGTTCGGTTACGTTCACCTGTGACCTGCCTTTGACCTCAGTGACGTCATTTGAACACTTTCCTACCCGTATCGACAAAGTTGAATTCGTGTCCGCAGTGAGGACCTCGTCATTTTCCCCCAGCAGATGGCGCCCTTGGTGACGTTATTTGTGCTCTGCACACCGACCCTGTCTGTTCCAAAAGGTCTGTCATTTGTTTCATGTGAGGAGACTGTGAAATAATCAGGTGTTTTATCTGTGTGTCAGTTCTGCACGGCCGTGAGGAAGATCGTCTGCAGCAGGATGAGCTCCTACATGACTGCTGTCTGTGGTGTGGGGACCATGCTGTGTCTGGACTGTGTGACCCCACTGACACTGTTACTGACCCTGCTAATCTCATTCACCATCTGGATGGCAGCCTAAACAGCTGTTGTGGCTCCAGAACAGTGTTGGACCGTGACATGGTTCGGTCAAAGCACTTTTTTTTTTTTTTTTGTATCTGATTTTTTTTTTTTTTTTTTTT
>NC_024315.1:1974819-1982991 GCF_000523025.1 Cynoglossus semilaevis | reverse complement strand
TATGCTAAGCTTTATTTTGACACAAAAAATAACATTTAAACAGTATATCTATGCCTTAAATAGCAGGCGCCACCACCTGACCACCTGTTGATGCTGTAGTTTTACTCTGTACCACAGATACTTCTTTCTATACTTTTGTATGATTCAAAGGTTTATAAATTATCAGGGTTTCCTGCAGACTCTACCACAGGGTGGACTTTTAGACAGATCTGAACACTGAAGGTTAACTAATTTTACTGCACTGGATCGTTACAGAGGTAATCAAATAATTATGTTAATTAAATGTTGGCCTGGGCAAAAGTGCAATATGTTTTTAGTTTAGCCTGCCTGCAGTATACTGCTGCTTAGTTGGTACACAGTTCACTGAGCATGATGTCTGTTGTTTTGTGTTTTTTTTTTTTTTTTTTTTTTTTTTTTAGCAAAAATGCAAATATTCAACAGTAACTGGTTTAGTTAGAGAAGTCCTGTATCTTAGCATTGTGGTGTTAAAATGAGTGGCAGTGATGAATCAGTGAGGCTGTTTGGATCTGTTGTTTAAGTGGACAGCAGAAGATTTTTTTTAATCTAATACATCAACACTGTTTTGATTTAACTCAGATTTTTTGTCATATTTGTGAGTTCCAAGAAAAAAAAAACTTCAAGTACAGCTGATTAGATCATGATGACTAACGTCAATATATTGGTTTTTTTACAGGAGGTCAATAATTCTGTCAAATTAAATTGGTCCGCAGGTCTAAAAAAAAAATTTTAATTCTTCTTCACCAGACATGAGTTAGTAGGTGGACAGAGGAACGTCACAGTGACTGCTCACATCTGATGTCAAAGACGTAGTGACAGGAGGAGGAAGAGTTTCTCCCACGCACAGCAGTTGATGTAAAACCAAAGTGATAACAAGACTGAGGGGATTCAAACTCTCTGACCGGAACAGGGATCAAACCAGCAAACAAATTAATCCACATTTGTTATTTCCTGGAACAGAAACCAATTGGGGTTTTTTTTTTCTCTCTGGGGAAATGAAAACATAACATTCCAGAACTGGCTGTCAGCTGGTTTTCATCGTAAAAATTGTTGTTTACATCAGTCAAGTAGAAACAGTATGTCAAATCCCAGCAGGTCTAAAAAAAATTTAAATTCTTCTTCACCAGACATGAGTTAGTAGGTGGACAGAGGAACGTCACAGTGACTGCTCACATCTGATGTCAAAGACGTAGTGACAGGAGGAGGAAGAGTTTCTCCCACGCACAGCAGTTGATGTAAAACCAAAGTGATAACAAGACTGAGGGGATTCAAACTCTCTGACCGGAACAGGGATCAAACCAGCAAACAAATTAATCCACATTTGTTATTTCCTGGAACAGAAACCAATTGGGGTTTTTTTTTTCTCTCTGGGGAAATGAAAACATAACATTCCAGAACTGGCTGTCAGCTGGTTTTCATCGTAAAAATTGTTGTTTACATCAGTCAAGTAGAAACAGTAATGAAGAGCAAAAGGCAACAGAAGAAGAAAAGTTTGAAGATTTTACTGTTTCTGTTCCATCTCACTCCCCTCCCTAGCTCCCTCCCTCCTTCCCTGCCTCCTTGCCTCCTCCTTCCCTCCCTCCACTTCTCCCCCCGTCCTGCGTGTGTCGCTCCACACCTGTGTCTTGATATCTCCACCTCTGTATTTATAGGAGACAGATTCTGTCAACACTTTCCAGCCGGTTCTTCTTCTCACAAGTTGCTGAATCAGCATTTTCTTTTCTTGTCGTGTTTTTTCCAGGTATTTATAACCAGAACAAAAACAAAAACAAAAAACATTTTTCCACCTGACCTTCCTGATGTGAAGACCTTTCCATTTTTCTGATTGTATTTTTGGACGGTGTTATGGGTTGTTAAATTGATAAGACCCAGGTGGGGGCGGTTGAGGGTGGAGGAAAGTTTTGAAAACACACACACGTGAGACACAACAGAAGCCACTGCAGAGAAGAGTGAAGATAAAGGGAACAGAATGTTACGACAGCGGGACACCGTGAACGTTCGTCCAAATCTCTCTTTATGTGGAGACTAAGTTCACTCGGTTTTTTGTCTCTTTATGTGGAGACTAAGTTCACTCACTTTTTTGTTTTTTAGTTTCCCAGTGTCACAAACTTGCAGTTCTGCATTTTGGGGATGGTCATGGAGCCGAGCACCTGCTTCAAACTCTAGTTAAAAACTACTTCGACAAAGACGTGAATGGGGAAACTGGCTAAAAGCCCCGGAGGCTTTTACTGAGTAAGTGTGTCTGAGAGGACCTTAAACATTGATGCAGCTTCAATCGTGACTTGTTATATTGGAACACAATCTATTTGTGTCCATTATGCTCTCCTTTCCAAATTAAACGCACAATAAAGCACTCGAAGTCCTTGGTTGGTTTTAAAAAACCACAGTCATCTGTGTGGATGTTTCTTTTGGATTCTAATGTTTTAACCGCGACTTCTGGGTCTTGGTGAACTAACATAAGAATCCTGATCCCGACTCACCTCGGCACAGACGTCGTAGCTGGGCGGCGCGGCACATGTGACCTCGGGGCAGACGGTACTGTTGGACCATTTTTAATCAGCCGTTCAGTGAATGGATGGAGAAGAAAAATGCAGGGATCTGCAGCATGGTTAAAGGTAGAGGACAGGTTTGATCAATAACTCCATTGAATAGCACAGGATTTAGTATTCCTGTCATATGGGTCTGACGCAGTTGACGGTCCACCCAGAAGAAGAACATCAATATCAGCCCTGCAATTATCTGCAGTTACTGACTTAGTACATGAGGGTATTTCAATGCGGTGGTATAGTTATAGTTCAGTGCACCGCGATCTCTGTTTGAAAAACATCAATAACGCATAAAAAGAAAAATGAATGCGGTGTCATTTATATTTCAGCTGAGAGTTACTTTTTTAGAGAGAGAAACAAGACAGAGAATAAGTGTCAGAATACGACATCCATCATTCAACTGACAGGAAGACGATGTCAGATGATGCGTGTCTTCTCACCCCCCTCCCCCGCCCCCGCGAGTATCGCTCAGACCCTCGCGGCGCAGGTGATGAACCGTCGGTGCCAAACGAGCGCTTACGCGCACTGGTGAATGTGTTTTATCGCCTGTTCTGTCGCGGAAGAAGTCTTTGGTTTTTCACCCGATTTAAAATTTTCTGGATTACGTTGGAAAAGAAAAAAAACAAACAACCGAGGATGAAGACAGTAACCGGGCGAATTTAAGAAGATTTCTGTCTGGACGGAGGTGAGGGAGTTGTTGCGCAGTTATGAAGTGTGTTTACATTCACTGTGTTTTTTCCGTTTTTATAATGTATTGTTTATTGTTATTTATCCACGTTCCGTTTGTCCTTAATCACTTCTACACCAGTTTCCTACCTGTTTATAGGTACAGTTACGGTAGATTGGGGGCGGGGATGTTGATTCAAAAAACATCATCATCGTTTTTAGATATATTTCACATATTAACGTTAATATTGTTCGTGCCGGGTCAATTTAACTGGACAGCAAAAGAAACGGTGTTTACAATGTCTTTAATTCATCAACTCGTCAAGTCGGCGGAAGCGCAGCTTCATTAACGTTGAGAATAAAATGATTAGAACGCGCTAGAAAATCTGAGTAAAGGTTATAAAGAGCAAAGATCTATGACACGTCACGCCCAAAAAAAACAAAACAAAACCCCTAAAACCTCACAAATACTAAGTTTGAAATAAACTCGTCCTCCTAAACCCGGTTTGTAATGAGTGAAGGCGTCACGACAAAATAAAAAGTTTTTCGTCCCGTGATGAATTTACTAGACACTGATTTATGACTCAAATCTGTCTTGTATTGAAACATTAAAAACCACTTAGCTCCAGACCGGATATGGTAAGTCATCCTCTTGGGATGAGAAACACTCAGAGGCTCAGCTCCACGCAGTACCCCATTCATCCACAAGATGGATCCTTGGCGAATTAGCTGCTCCCGCAGGAGATACAAGCTAAAGGGAAAATATATATTTTTAAAATGCAAAAAATAAGATATAATCAAAATTAAAGGGATATACAGTAAATAAACGGAACAAAAATATCTAAAATATTATATATAATGTCTGAAAATATTGCACAGGGAAAACACAAATGTACAAGTGAGATGTTAGATTATTTCTCAAAGGCTGGGTCACGACCCTCAGGTGGGTCGCAAGAGATTTTTTTGGGGTCATCTCGCATCATGTTTCCCAGGAGTTTACGAATAATGTCTATTGACTTGGGTCGCGATGGTTTGTGACTTTAAAAATATGGGTCCCCAGTGGGAGTTGGACAGATAGATAGGTCCATCCTTAGAAAGTCAATTTCTAAGTTTTGACTTCATGTTTTCACAGGTCCCTTTTCCGACTGTGTCCACAATGGATGCAGCCAATCAGGTCAACACGACTGAAGCTGAGGAGTTCCTGGTTCAAGTTCTGACCTCCAGCTGCTGCTCGGCTACAGGTACAACAGGCGACGAGAGCTTTTCGAAGCTGGACGACAGCATGGAGCTGGTTGGAGTTCAGGTTACTCTGATACTCGCCTACAGTTCCATCATACTGTTTGGAGTGACCGGGAATTCTTTGGTGATTTACGTGGTCTACAGGTTCAAAAAGCTGCAGACCGTGACCAATTTCTTCATCGTCAACTTGGCCGTGTCGGACTTACTAGTCAACATTCTGTGTCTGCCCTTCACCCTCGTTAACACGCTGTACGGCGAGTGGAAGTTTGGTCAGGTGCTGTGCTTCATGCTGCCCTGTGCTCAAGGCATGGCGGTGCACGTGTCCACCATCACGCTGAACGTCATCGCTCTGGACCGCCATCGCAGCATCGTCTACCACATGGAGACCAAGATGTCTAAAGATATTTGCAGCGTGGTTATCATCATGACCTGGACGGTGAGCGCCCTGTTAGCCAGCCCTCTGGCCATATTTCGGGAGTATCAGACGCTGGAGCTACAGCAGGGCAAATTCATCCAGGTGTGCGTAGAGAAGTGGCCTGGGAGCAGCATGAACGGCAGCATCTACAGCGTGTCCATGCTCATTGTTCAGTATTGTCTGCCTTTGGCCATTAACTGCTTTGCCTACATCCGTATCTGGAAGAAAATGAAGGATATGCCGTACAGGGGTAGAAACGACCATCACGAGCGCAGGAAGAGGACCACTCAAATGCTGGTCACCATGGTGGTGGTGTTTGCCATCAGCTGGCTGCCCTTCTACGTGTTCCAGCTGGCCGTGGACATCAACAGCAGCGTGCTGCGTATGAAAGACTTCAAACTGCTCTTCACCCTGTTTCACGTCGTGGCCATGTGCTCCACGTTTGTAAACCCGATCCTGTACGGGTGGATGAACACCAACTACAGGTCGGCCTTTCTGTCGGTCTGCAGGTGTAAATGGCCGTTCGGTTTCACGACGCAGTGCAACCAAAACAGAGACGCGACGAGAGAGGAGGGCAGAGTGTGTAAAAAGTGCAAATCAACAAATGTGTGATTGGTATAATTGTTGACGTTGTGTTTGGTTGAGTGGAGGAATTACCAAACGTTATTATGAGGATGAATTAAGAGATGTTCAAAGTGCTTTGTTTTTCCAGTTGCTGCGTACGACTGTGGAATATATCATGATGTATTTATCTGAATGACAGGCAGAGATAGATCAGTCGTTTCAATCTGTAAATACTCAAACTCCTGAACTCCTGGCTTTAAGTGGTTTAAATAACACGATACGAAAAATAGAATCCGGCATCGAGTTTTAAAATGAATAAATTCCAGAATGAAGACATAAGGTAGCAGCCAACAAACAGAATCGACTTCTTATTTTATAATCAAACCCATAATACTTTTTTATCCTCTTTAGAGGAAAATATAGCTGATACTGTATATGCAACAAAACGAGCATGGTTTATTATAACCATTACGGTAAGTGTTTGACAAATTGAACAAATGTCATGAAGCCCCACTGTGATTCCAATCATGAGATCAGTCGTGCAAGTTACACTTTCCCTTAATGATAGAGTAATGGAATGAAAGTAGAAACCATTCTGACAGGACACGTCCATTTATTATACACCATCGATGGTTCAGACTCTGAGGTTTCAGGTCCAGGTGATGAGGAGGAAAGTATGAGCCCTAGAGTTGAGAGGCTGTTACTGCCGTCATTACATTATAATTACAATAATGATACAGATGGATATGTCATATATATATATATATATATTTATATATATAATAATGGAGATGTAGAAGACCTGACATGACGTATGACATGAAGGTCTTCTACATCTCTTCTACATCCAGTATTGACTTTGACCGTGTTGTTGTTTTGTGAGTCCAGACAGAGGAGGATGCTGATGTTTGATTACTGGGTTCATCGTAAGCAGGTTTTTCTGTCTCGAGAGCCAAAGGGAGTCCACGCCCACATTTGTTCGTGTATATGTTTATTTTTTGTTTGTTTGTGGTGCTGTTCTGAAGAACTCGTGCTGTTTACAAAGTCTCGACTGATTTACTTTGTCAAACATGAATGTCTCCATTTAAAGTTGGCTTTTCTTGGTGCACAAAATCAATAACTGTTTGTCTTATACTGTCTGAGGCTGTGGAGCTGCTGCTGCTGCAGTACCTCAGTGACCTCAGTGCAGTGACCTCAGCGGGGTACTCACTTAAAAGGAAAAATGGACAATAATTTTCTAACCAATCAAATTTTCTTTCTATTTTTGCTGATGAACGAGGACCAGGTCGCTCCACGTGACTGGCTCTGAGTGGAGCCGTAATTATATTAAGGACGTTTCATCATTGGAGTGAATATTGATTCTTCTAATTAACCACATTTCTATTGTGAAATAATTAAGTCCCGTTGCTAGTGGAACAAGAAGAAAGACCACTTTTTTTTTGTTTTTCTAAATGGACCACAAGTCACTGGAGTCCATTTCATTAGAATAAAAATTAGAACCATGCCAGTAGGTGATTCATCGTCTCTCCAGCTCAGTTCAATTAAAGAATTCTGAAGGGGTATTTTTAATTTGACTTTTCGGCAGCAGTCATCACGTCACACCCTCATATTAAACCTCAGGAGTCCTAATTATTCCTTTTGTCATCTGAGCTAAAAAAAAAGACTACGTCTTTGGCTACTGTACCTGCTGCAACAAGAAAAGCACCATGGGGGGTTTGGGGGGGGGGGTAATACTGTATAGCTGTAACCACTACATAACAAAACAATTTGCAATTTATTATTATTTAATTCAAAAATACAAATATTGTTCCTTGCTGTGTAATTTTAATTTTGATTTTTTTCAGATTAAGACACTCTGCTGCATGGACTTTATTATTTTTGAGCTCCCGCGGGCCATACAATATGACTTGGCGGGCCACATGTGGGCCCCGGGCCTTGAGTTTGACACATGTGCTGTACACAGACATACAATGAAACAACATGTGTTCGATTTGATATAATCAACAGAGGACCTTTATTGAAAATATGTCAGATTCTGGGAGACTGTATAAATAAAAAAAAAGTCATCCATTTTCTGTCCAGACTGTTATTTATCAGCTGTGGAATATTCCTGCGCTGAACAGACGGACGACACAGACAACTGATCTGTTAGATGTAGGTAAAGTGTTACTGACGTGCGTCTCTGTGCTAAGTGCTAGTGTCCGTGTGAGTCAAAGGTGAATTTATGCGGCCCGATAGGTTGTGACGAGGTCGTGTCCCTCAGGTGGTCTCATCCTGACGCGTGCGTGGGTCTCACAGTAGAGCTGCCCCTCCACAAAGAAGTAGCCCTTCTGCTTGAGGTTGACGTCACAGTCGGAGCACACGAAGCAACCGGGGTGACGATATTTGTCACGAGCCTTGACCACTGTCCCTCTGAAAATCAAATCAGGAAGGAGGGACATGTTGAAAGACCCAGGCAGAAGACAGAAGACATTGCAAGACTAATTTTTGTTTTAGAAAAAAATATTTTAAAAAAAATACTAATATCGCGTGTATCCATTTTTTTTATCTAAACACATTGAGCTAAATTCAAATAAAAAAATGACAAATTAAAAAAAAGAATTTAATCGGATAAAATTGTTTATGTGTTAATTTACGAAGCCTCAAAATATTTTTTTTATATTTTTATATAAATTTTTATATATATATTTTTTACTCACACAATCCCATTCCCGCGCTTGTCAC
>NC_024315.1:1970906-1973903 GCF_000523025.1 Cynoglossus semilaevis | reverse complement strand
GACACTCTGCTGCATGGACTTTATTATTTTTGAGCTCCCGCGGGCCATACAATATGACTTGGCGGGCCACATGTGGGCCCCGGGCCTTGAGTTTGACACATGTGCTGTACACAGACATACAATGAAACAACATGTGTTCGATTTGATATAATCAACAGAGGACCTTTATTGAAAATATGTCAGATTCTGGGAGACTGTATATATAAAAAAAAAAGTCATCCATTTTCTGTCCAGACTGTTTATTTATCAGCTGTGGAATATTCCTGCGCTGAACAGACGGACGACACAGACAACTGATCTGTTAGATGTAGGTAAAGTGTTACTGACGTGCGTCTCTGTGCTAAGTGCTAGTGTCCGTGTGAGTCAAAGGTGAATTTATGCGGCCCGATAGGTTGTGACGAGGTCGTGTCCCTCAGGTGGTCTCATCCTGACGCGTGCGTGGGTCTCACAGTAGAGCTGCCCCTCCACAAAGAAGTAGCCCTTCTGCTTGAGGTTGACGTCACAGTCGGAGCACACGAAGCAACCGGGGTGACGATATTTGTCACGAGCCTTGACCACTGTCCCTCTGAAAATCAGATCAGGAAGGGGGGACATGTTGAAAGACCCAGGCAGAAGACAGAAGACATTGCAAGACTAATTTTTGTTTTAGAAGAAAATATTTAAAAATACTAATATCGCGTGTATCCATTTTTTTTATCTAAACACATTGAGCTAAATTCAAATAAAAAAATGACAAATTAAAAAAAAAATTGAAATCGGATAAAATTGTTTGTGTTAATTTACGAAGCCTCAAAATATTTTTTTTATATTTTTATATTAATTTTTATATTTTTTTTTTTTACTCACACAATCCCATTCCCGCACTTGTCACAGACGGGCAGCTTCTGCAGGTTTCCTGTGGGTGGGGTCTGTTTGGTGGTGGGGGCTTTCACGGATCTTGTCACAATTGGACGCGTCCCTGTCGGAGAGTGAGCGACAACACCGGGTGAAATTACTGTGCATGTGATTAGTGGAGAGCAGTGGAAATAAAACACTTCAGAGACCGGGGGCAGAGACACTCGTGGCCACTCTCCGGGGTAAGAGGCATTAAGTGGATGATGGATTTTTCCACTTTAAACGTGACACAGATTAGGAGTTTAAAAAAAATACGTGACGTACAGCAATAAATTCAACATATGTCCGATTTATAATGTGATTGTTATCTGTCTGCTATCGGTCCGGTATCATTGTTTCCTCAAAAATGACGAAACATCAGCTAAAAAGTCTCTTTTTTTTAGTAATCATATACAAAACACATTAATCTTAATAAATATGACTTTAATTTATCTTCATACGACGAACGAATAAAAACAAACGCATTTAAAATATCTAAATTAATGTTGTCGCTCGTTAGCATTAGCATCACTGTAGCTGTAGTGACATCTAGGGGTTTAGTTGAAAATTACAACAACATTCTCCCTAGCAAGTGAATGAGAACCTACAGTGAGCTGAGGGCAGCACGAAAACAGCAAGTAAAAGGTAAAATTAAAAGACAATAAACAACAACATTCTCCCTAGCAAGTGAATAAACGGTACACGGTACAATTCAAAGACAATACAATCAGAATAAATCCCATTTACCAGGTGAGAATGAATCAGACGCGATTTAAATTTAAATTTGTATTATTATTATATGTAAAAAGTGGAGGACAGTTGTTGGTGAAAATGAAAGAATTGAAATTTCAATATGCATTCTGTTAAATACAAATCAGAGAGGAAATCAGGAAATAGCAATTGCAAAATAACCACACAACAAATGAAGAACTTTTATGTATGTAATTTATGGTGTTGGGTAAAAAAAAAGAAGAGAAAAACTCACCATCACTGTCAATAAACTCCTGCAGGGCCTTGAAGGAACCCGACTGTCGAGGCTGGTTTGGCTCCTCCTCCTGGTCCTTCTGCAACATCCGGTACACGTCAGATTCCTCGATTTTGGTCAGAGTCCTGGGACTGAGCACACACGACACAGTATACTAATAGTTATATATATATATACATATATGCTGTCTTTATGTATAAAGAACAGGATGATAATCCTGAAGAAATTTGTTTTTTTTTCTGTTTTGGCTTTAGATGCCACTGATGTTCAGACAGACTGAAGGGTCAGTCACCTCTCAGGCTTGGGGTGGACAAAGCCTCTGATCTGACCTTCCATGGCGTCCTGAATGTTGTCCGAGGAGTAAAGTCCTATAGGAGTGTTGTAGGCTGTACTGACCACCTGACGCGTGTCGTCAAGGTTGGCAGCTGCCACGAACGGCTGGGCTCGGCGGTTGTGAGCCACACCGATAGGTTTACACTCCTGAGACGAGGTGGAGCGAGATGGAGGAGTCAAGCACAACTAGGTACTGGAATATATAAATATATATATGAATATATAGATTCTTAGACATATTTACAAACCTGTTGTTCTGCCTCCAAGTTGATTTTATAAGGGTGAGCTCTGGGACCGTCCATGACATGGGGTGACCACAGTTTTGATTCATTCCTATTAAATGGAACTGACGTAAATAATCAACACATTCTGTTCTATAAACACTAATTACCCACAGTTTTAGTTCAAATATGTCATTACCAGGAATACAGCACCGTGAGGGAATATAAAGTTAAACCCTAAGGACAAACCGCAGACCATATATAGACTGACCTGCTGAGCATTACTAACTCTTTAGAGGATTTCTCTGCTGTGTTAATGAGCTATTTTAAGAATGATTTCAACAAATAAAGCTCATGGAAAATGATGTAGACAACTGTAAAACACAGAAACAATGAACTTTAACTGTGTGGAAAAAACGTTGTACTCTGTCGAGCAGTGATGCTGTTTGGTTCTAGTTTCTGATTAGGTCTGAAAATGTGACAGTAGATAAAAGTTAAAATCTTGATTTTCATTTTTATTCTCCAATAATCAGCAGAGACGCTGCAGAGCTGTGAAGGGATGTGATGTTGGAGTGAATCTCAGGG
>NC_024315.1:1937429-1970506 GCF_000523025.1 Cynoglossus semilaevis | reverse complement strand
TCTGTCTGTCTGTCCATCATCTGTCTGTCTGTCTCTGTCTGTCTGTCTGTCTGTCCATCATCTGTCTGTGCGACCTTTCCACAGTGAGACGCAGCTGACTGCTGGACTCCTTGATCTTGTTCTGAGCTTCACAGTGCAGCATGTCGGCAGCAGGGACTCCCTCGATGGCCACGATGACATCACCGGCGCACAGGTTGGCCATGGAGGCTTTACTGCCGGGAGTGATCTGAAGAAAGAAGATAAAGTTGATAAAAGAGAGTTCATATTGAGATTAACATGAACAGCTCCATGTAGGAAGGCACGTTTAGGGAACAAACGGCCGTTGTTCCTGTAAGGCAAGAGCACCAACCACTCTACCACTGTGTAGGTCTGTATTGAGAAATGTTGTTTTTCAGATACAACTGGAGATGATGCAAATTCTGGGATTGAATAATGAAGGAAAAAATTATACATTTTACAACAAAAAGACTTAACACTACAGTCATCACACACTATTTGGACAACAATAGTTGTTTGTCTCAAACTGACCTCTGCCACTACAGTCATCACACACTATTTGGACTTTGTTTGTCTCAAACTGACCTCTGTTGACCCAACGACCCTGAACATTGATTCAAAATTTCACTCAGATATGAGTTACATCATCAACTCTGACTTCAGTTCATGCATAGAATAATGGAGTCATCCCAGTGAAGCTGCTGTGGAGAGAGTGAAGCCTGGTCAGGGTTTCATCACTGTCACCTCCTCTTCATCAGCGACCCCTGCCTGAAGATGAAGTTGTGATGTTACAGTGAGGATGAGAATCTCACCACAGCCTGATGTGCACCAGAAGACCAGAACTTGTGTTTCCTCCGTCTCCTGTCATGGAGATAAAATAAACACGTGCTCCTTCCCACTGAGTGATCGTCTCCAGATGGAGTATGTGTCCTCCTGGCCAGGAAGTGATTCCAAAGGAATTAGAATCCCAAGAACCTTATCAAGGTCACAGTCCCAGAGACGTCTTCGCACCGCACCGAAGATTCCCTTTGATCTGACACGACCCGGGTCATGACCTTTGTTGGATCTTATTGCATTACAGGACATAGGAAACTGTGGAACACTGGGATGTTACGTTGATTCTGGATTTAGATCATCTGCCTATAAATAAGAGTCGGGGGAAGAGCAGTGACGAGGTCTGGTACAGCCAGCTCTGATTTACGGCCCAGGATTTGTTGCAGTCCTGCTGTTTTATTAGGGCTCAGTGTCCTCTCATACATTTATCCTGGTTTAAACTTTGAACAACATTCAATTCTTCTTCAGTTGCCTCCGTGAGGCTTTTCTTTCTTTTCTAGATGCTGTTTTTTTTTCACTTCGAACATGAACTAATCTTTTATTTCTCTCTTTTTTTTATCCCCAGTGTTTTAACTAAACATATGATCATTTGGCCTCAGTCCTGGATAATGAAGACATTCATTCATACTTAAGGCCGTTGAAAATTCATAACAGCATCAAAACATGTAAGTCATTCTATTTTTAAATGTTGAAGCATTTAAAAACAATGATATAATAAAAACACACCCAGAATATCTATGGTTTGATTAATAGTTAAAAGAAAAAGCAAAATGTTGAAACTCATTTTTGTTGTCATTTCTTTTTTGCACGATTAAGTGAAGAATTCCTAACACTATCTGCCAAAGAAAGTTTTTATTTATTTGCAGCTCATTTTGACCCTATGCAGTGATCAAGTGAATAAAAATGCTAAAATAAAACAATCATTGAATGACCTTTTTCCAAGTATTAATATTTGAATTCCATGGAAGTGTTTATTTATTCAGTTAAACCCTCCAAAAAGTCTGTTTTGTCAGAGTGAAACAAACAGACCGACGTCAGCATCATTACAATCTGAAATATGGGAATATTTTAAATATTTGTAATATAGACATTTTCCTGACAATTCCATTTCTTTTTAATTTTTAAATAGTCTGATCCCGTTGGTGCATCGATGGTGTTGACACATGGATCATCCAGTGAATGCATGACTGCAGCTTGTTCAGAACCGTAGCAGAAACTTTGCAGCTGATTTGAGCCTAAGATCAAGAATGCTGATGTGGAAGTGTGAATGCGTGAGAGAGTGTCCCTTTAAGGCTGCTGAGTGCTGGAGAAAAAGATGATAATCACTCGTGTTTACTTTCCTGGAGCAGCTGGGAACACTGCTGGGTCACAAGGATGTTCCTGACCAAAAATGGTAGTGCAGGGAGACACTGGGTTTACTGGAGCTCTAATAAAGTCTGTGAGTTCACTGCTGGAACAATTCGATGTATTTGGAACAAGTCAGTGAACGCAACACTGTATTTATAAAGGGCAGGGCCGGCGCTCTCTCAAAACACCGCTAGGTCTCGTCTGACACTCCAGGATGTTGGATCGCTCCACTCCTGCTTTTCTTTCATCTTCTCTCATCACACTTCTCATGTTGGGCCTCTCAGTGTCTCCCGACACAACAGGTGTGAGAGTGACGGGGGGGTGAGGGGGGGCAGGAATATATTCTGAGGGTTTACTCCTCTGCCTGTGCTCTGACGTTTCTGAGGTATTTCCCTAAATATAGACTCCCATAAGGACAGTGGAGCAGAGCTGCATCACAGGATCACCTCACATCTGCTGCAGCTCAGTGCTGGGAATGGAGACCACAAATGACCCTTAATCCTCATTATGACATCACGGTCCAGATTCAGAATGCTGAGCAGCGGGTCCTAATGCTGAAAGAAAAGTTTAAACAAAAAGAAGCCGTGCAAATGGCAGCCTGCTGAAAGAAAAGTTTAAACAAAAAGAGTGCCCTGAGCAGCTTCAGGTTTGGTATCAGATGTGGGTAGAAGAGAAGGATGTGATGGTGCGTTTTTGTAAAGAAAATTATTCCTGATTTAAATGTTTCTCAGCGCAGCAAAGACTTTAGGCCTTGTATCTTTTTCTGACAGGGAGTCAGGGCGAATGTCTGTTTTCACTCATTAATGAGCTGAGCTGTTACATGTCTTTTAAATGGATGAAATCGCCTGATGGTTTGTCCAACGGGAAGACAAAGAATTCTTCTTCTGGTGAATCTGTTGAATGACATCCAATGATTTTTGTTTTCTGCCTCACTTTGGATCAACAGGAAATGCCATCTTCTACCCAGGAAATGAGGATTTACATTTGCAGATAACGATTATAACTCAGTCACGACATCTTCAGTGTCATGGAAGAGTTTAACATAAAATTAATTTGACTAAACTTAATCAGTTTTATAAACTTAAAAATAGTTGTTTGTTAGATAGTTAGCGTATAAGGGAGAGTTGAAATATGTAGCTGTCAATCAACCAATGAGCATGAATTATGTAATGACTTATGAAAAGTAGAAAAATTATTAATTAAATACGACAAATTAGAAGTTTCATAACAATAACCACTAACTAATCAAACTCCCTGGATGATGGAGATACATTTGTCCAAACATATGAAGTTGGAAAACTTTGTATCTTTATGTTTCCAGCGCAGCAGAGGAGATGTTTTCATATGGAGTACATCAGGATATATTTTCCATGCTCCCAAATAATTCACCCTGACTTCCACTTGGTAAAACGTGTGTACGTGTAGCAGCACATGTCAGTGCAGCAGCGTAAGCTGCTATTTGGATCTAAGCCTCTTGCATTCACTGTGGCACAGGTGCAAAACCCCACACCACTCTCCATACACTCCTTTTCAAATGTACCCCCCCCCCCCGATCCCTCCGACCCTCGACCTCCCCCAGAGACACAGTGTTGACAGTGTGTAACCACAGACCGTCCCCCGTGGACTGGACCACAACAGAGCCAGACCAGATTTACACCCGCTGACATTTGACTTTTGTACAGTAGAAACATCAAAGTGCAGCAAAATGTGGAAATGAGAAATAAGACAATTGGGATTAATAATATACATCAATATATTTACTTATTGTGTATAAACAAACAAAGTGTACAACTCACTCACCCTGGAGATGGTCAAGGGCTGGCTG
Organism: Cynoglossus semilaevis; assembly: GCF_000523025.1. Taxonomy (NCBI): domain Eukaryota; kingdom Metazoa; phylum Chordata; class Actinopteri; order Pleuronectiformes; family Cynoglossidae; genus Cynoglossus; species Cynoglossus semilaevis. The sequence continues at coordinate 1,966,503 of NC_024315.1, read as the reverse complement.
AAGTCCTTTCCTCCTGTCAGGCGAAACCCCCAGGGCGCGGGCCCGTCCAGCACCACAGTGAGCGGCATGACTTTTTAATGTCCACTGCCGTCTGATAACAACAGCACAGACAGTGGAGTGCACGCTGCAGGAAGTGAAGCTAAAGAGCAGAGGACCATGAAGTGATGGACACTCAGTACCATGTGGAGGGTGGGGAGTAGGAGGAGAGTGGACAGACCCCTCCCCAACATGAAGTCATTTGTCAAGATTTCAGAACTGAACCTTAGTATTTTATCAACACACACTGATCATTGACTCAGTTCAGTTTAACACATTTTCTGCTAATATCAGGTTCTGGACTGATAAACACTGAAAAGTCTGTGTTGTCACTCTCTCCCAGCTGGACATGGAGCACACGCTGGAACAAACAAAGATGTATTTATACACAGACTGAGGATGTAAAGCAGCCACTTCTCATCCCCGGGAGTCTCGATGAAACGCTGGCCTCCTGCTCTGGTTGATGGGTCCTGCTGCTTCTGTCCTTATTTGGTCTGGAGGTGCAGCTTCACTCAGAGACCTTGGAGGTTCTTCATTCACATTCCAGCCACCACTGATCTGGATGGAACCCAGGACTCCTAAGCGTGCTAACAATCCACTTTCCTATTACATCACATGTGCTTATCTTTGTAGTGAAAAAACAAAACACATGTGCTTATCTTTGTAGTGAAAAAAAACAAACAAAAAACTACACGACACTGTAACATGCCAGAGTTTCTGGGGTAAAACAAGAATACAAAAAAACTACACGACACTGTAACATACCAGAATTTCTGAGGTAAAACAAGAATACAAAGAGGAATATAATAATGATTGATATCATCAGTTTCTTCTTTCATTAATGGCCAATATATTCTCGAATATGTAACAGATATGGAAGAGGTCTCTCAACTTTTTTAACCTACCAGGGTTCAGTGAAGATGTGAAACGAAGAGAGATTTGGAGATTCAACAACTATGTCAGATGATGTGCAGTCTAACTGTTCAGAAATTCAGAAATTTGTCAGATGTTACCTTTTATTCAAGTTTTTTTTTGTTCTCTCCATCTGCCTATAGTCCAGACCTTCTAAGCGCTGCCAAATGTATATTTTTTCGAGTCACATGGAGACAAGTGTTATTTTTGTAATGCTTCTCAGTATACAGCAGGTGTCGCTATTCCTCTATGCGAGTTTAAGGGCACGTTTGAGCTGTTGGATAATTCTGAAAAGAAACTAGATGCCCGTTTTATAGTTCGACGTTAATTCACGTAGCCTCAATAAATTAATATTTGGAAAACTAAGAAAAAAAAGTTCGCATTTTCTACATAATATGAAACACACTTTGTCATTGTCAAAGATTGTGTCGATGCATACGCATCAACAATTTTCACAAGATATGTTGTGATTTTACACTGTGGTTTTTTGAATGTTGTCTTCCGTGTATTTAGACACACTGTTAGTTTCGCACCACAGGTTTTGAAACACGTCTAAATGCCTAAGTGTTTTGAATTGTGGTCAAATTTTACAAATAAAAAATCAAATCCCAACAGGGAGTAACAGGGACAAAAATATAAAGCGTCCCGCCGTCGATGTTTTTGATTGGTCAACCTTTCCAACCGACAATCGCAGCTAATCACCGATTGGTTTTCCGCTAAACGACAGCAAACGCACCTGGCACTCATTGAACTAAAATGCCAGAGGCGGGACATCTGTTTTTACGTCATATCATTTTCGGTGCGGAAGATCTATCAGTTTATTGGTTGATATACCGAGTCGCTCTTAATACTGGTAAGCCCATTGGACCATTTCTGGTTGTATTTAACCCTAATTGTGATTATTACGAAGTCACAGCAGTAAGAAAGAGGCGTTAGGTTTAGGAGCGATGGTTGTGCCGGAAGTTATTTTATTTACAAAATAAAAGCTTCGAATTGCTGTAAAAATGTTTTGAATTAAAATTAACACACTGAAAAGTTATTGACTATTTCCAGACGTTTAATAAACTCCTTAAATATATAAAAATAAATACATAAACTGATTTGGTATGGTGCGTGGATATGGTGCATTGTGAATACAAGCCGTTACTTTGCTATCTTTAAAGCGGAATTGGAACGTGTGGTATTAAAGTCAAACTTTACACGATTGTGCCGCTGTTAGGATCAAGGATAAAGAGTAAATACTATGCTGTCTCCTCAAACTAGTCTTCAGGCATAGTGTAAAAAAACTCGCCTCTGAAACACCCTGTTAAGATTTTATTTACACAAACATTAGGTGTACGAATGCTTAATCTTAATTTCCGATCGAAATGCAAAGGCGTTGACCTTTTTGCCTCGCTGTGAGCAGCTATCACTGTTACTGTTAACTAGTGGATCAACTATTTTTATTTTATATCCTTTTTATTTCTATTTCGGAAAGGGAGGAACATTATTGAGGATAAAAGGCTGACACTGTCATACTACGGGACCGAATTGGAGACATAAACGACACGCAGACGGAGAAAAAATAAGAAAGAACGGTAAAAATCTACCGGTAAGAAACCTGTTCACCTCCGTAGGATTAACGTTAGCTTCCATAGCAAATTAGCTGCTAGCAGGTGTAGGCTTTCGGCCGTTTGTACTTTTTTATTTCCTTCTAAAAATTGTCATCATTCGTGAGGTAAATATTTTAAGTTTTCTCCTTCTCTTTTACACAATACACATCATATCAGAAGACGCTAGTACTGACATACGGGCTTTAGCTGGAATCGAGAAATTGCTTTGTCACTATAGTCTGCCACAATTTTAATTTGATTCAAATAATATATGGCGACAACGTCAGTTACAGTGATCCGTTATCGATGCAAGTGTGTCATTTTCTACAAGGTCGTTGCAGGTTGCTCATCACCACACACCACAGGCGGCCTCCATCACTAAGTTAACATACTATATACTTGGTTTTTCACGTTAATTTATATAATTCAGTATATGTATTCACAAAAACTGATCACATTAGGCAGCAGCTGCTGTGTCCAATGGAGCTTAAATGTTAATTTCTCTGTGGAGGTTACATTACTTTATTTAACATGTAAAAAATTTCTCTGTGGAGGTTACATTACTTTATCATGTAAAAAGAATATTTTTGACAAAATATTGCCACTGTAATTATTTAAAAACAGTGTCGAGCAATTGCACAAACCTTTGCTGTTCCAATTACATTAACAAGGCATTCGTGAGGTGTCACAGGTGAAGGAGTTGCAGGAAAAACCAAACTTGTAAATGTAGCCTCGAGAAGAAGGATTATTGATGCTCAAAAGCAAGGTCGCGATATGCAAAGTTATTAATATATGAATACTAAATGTATCGTTAGTGCCTGTTTAATGCACAGCTTAATATAGCACGGCCTGTGTTTCAGTGTCGTGTGTTATAGAGCTGTCAAAGTTTTTCTTCTAGTCAGCAGAACACACCCTGTGGACAGTCAGTTACGACTGTTCCTTCGGGGCTGTTTCTTTCTGTAGGGCTCTTGGTGTGTGTGGTTGCTTGGCTGTACTAAGTACTCAGAGTAATTCCCCTGTTAGCTAATGGTCTGTTTAAAGATCTAAATGTAATGATGTTCTTGCGTAAAACACTCCCAAATCATCAGCAATCATCACTGATTGCTGTTGAGTTGGGACACCTTAAGTGGCCAAGGTCACAGAATGAGGAAAAAGTCATTTTTGGTCTTTGTAGTATTTTATTTTTAAGCTACGAGTTCGCTGACAATAAATCAAGATGGCGCTGCCCTCCATTGTAGTGATCCACCAGGAGGATTTCTGCCTGGTTTCATAAGGACCTTGTTTTTTTTTGCAGGGCACTGTTTAGACAAATGGTAGCCTGCGTAAACCAGTGTACTGCCAATGTTGTCTTTCTGTCTTTTCTTCTTCCTCTGCAGTGATGGATAACGCTCACACCAGGACTGTGGAGGAAGCTCTGGGTTTCTTCAATGTCAACGAGTCCACAGGCCTGAGCTGTGAACAGCTGAAGAACAACAGAGAGCGATGGGGACCCAACGGTAAATGTGCCTCTGATGATCTCAACAGATTCACAACAGTATTTAAGGTCTAGGATTTATAAAATCAGTACTGTAATGTTTAACTGGATTAATGATCATGTGATGACAACATTGATTCCCTCTTTTTAACTGTCAATCCTTTTTTTCTTTTTAACCCTGTAGAACTCCCGGCTGAAGAAGGTGAGTTTTAGATCCGTTCTCGTCTGTCAATCAGCCTTTTCATCCTCCTTGTTCTTCCTTTGTTCTTCACACTGCTGTGTCCCTGCAGGTAAATCTCTTTGGCAGCTGGTTCTGGAACAATTTGAGGATTTGTTGGTGCGCATCCTTCTACTGGCTGCGTGCATTTCCTTTGTAAGTCAGAAGGCTTTATTTTCTTTACACAACCTTTGTAAGTCAGAAGGCTTTATTTTCCTTACACAACACAACACAACAATGTTTGTGCACTAAATATTGTTAATGTGTTTAGTTTAGTTTGTACACTAAATATTGTTAATGCATTATCTACTTTTGTCTCTTAGATCCTGGCCTGGTTTGAAGAAGGTCAGGGAACTATCACAGCCTTCGTCGAACCCTTTGTCATCCTCCTCATCCTTATTGCCAATGCTATTGTTGGAGTTTGGCAGGTAAACGTTTCTGTGATGAATGTTTTTTCTATATCACACATTCTGATTCCTCTCCCCTTATACTTTTCTTCTGTGTTGATTGTTTATAAAAAGGAGCGTAACGCAGAAAATGCAATTGAGGCCTTGAAGGAGTACGAGCCGGAGATGGGCAAAGTGTACCGTCAGGACAAACAGAACGTCCAGAGAGTCAGGGCACGGGACATCGTTCCTGGAGACATTGTGGAAGTCGCAGGTACGCCGAAAATCACAGATATCATCATCATAGATTCATTCAATGTCCGTTTGAAAAAAGTGAGACATAATATATGGGACATCCCTAACTGGGTGCCGTACACAGACGTGACTCTCTGATCTCTCTAAACTGCTTTTCAACAGGGATTCATTTGTGTTTGTTACTAGAACAGGCACAGTTCACATTTATGTTGAGCCCAAAATAAAAAATTCTTTAATCCTCCAGATACGCCTTTTCTCTCTATTTAAAGCTCCTGAGAAAACATTTGTGTGTGTTTGTGTGTCACTGTCCCTGCAACAAATGAGCAGAGCATGATGGGAACTAGCTGACAATTGAAGAAACAGAGGAAAAATGTTAAATAATCTAACCTCATATACGAGCAAAACCAGTCTGTCCACCTGAAAAAAAAAGGGATTTAAGAGCAAAGATAAATCTGCATAGTTATATAGGTATTTCATCTGTTTTTTCACAGGGGGAGCGTAACTGCCCCTTGGTAACTTGTCAGTTTGTCTCTACTCCAACAGTTGGTGATAAGGTCCCAGCTGACATCAGGCTGACATCAATCAGATCCACCACACTGAGGGTGGACCAGTCGATCCTGACGGGAGAGTCTGTGTCTATCCTGAAACACACCGACCCTGTTCCAGACCCTCGAGCCGTGAACCAGGACAAGAAGAACATGCTCTTCTCTGTGAGTCTCCACGTCGCCACCTGCCAACTTCAACTTGGAAATTCTCTTTCAGCTCCAGAGCTCGCTCTGATGGCACCTGTCAGCTGACCAGGCTGGTTAGGCCGCACTCGTCTGGCAACTGGGTCAAGAGCAAAAATGATGGATGATTCAGACGGACAGTAGAAGTAAAGAGAAAACCAAATAGTGAAAGAAGAGGGAGACTGTGTCAATATTTTTTTCTATACATCTGTAATCACTGTAGTTTCTAAAAAAAGATTTAGTCACAGCAGTGTCGGAAAAATGAATATTTTTCTTCATGACAGGGCACCAACATCGCAGCAGGCCGAGCCATAGGGGTCGTGGTGGCCACAGGGGTGCAGACAGAGATTGGGAAAATCCGGGATGAGATGGCCTCCACTGACCCTGAGAGGACGCCGTTACAAAAAAAGCTGGATCAGTTTGGAGAGCAGCTGTCAAAGGCAGGTCCACGAGCTTTAGTCTGGATCATGTTTATCTTGGAACAGTAGAACAATTAGACCAGTTGTAGTTCATGTAGTCAATGGGAGTGCAAAAAAAAAAAAACAGTTGGTCCAGTGTGAAAAAGTCTGTTCGTCACTGACCAAGGCTTAAACTGTTCTCCTGGTGTGGCCCTGCAGGTCATCACTGTCATCTGTGTGGCAGTGTGGGCCATCAACGTGGGTCATTTCAGCGACCCTGTCCACGGAGGCAGCTGGCTGAAGGGAGCTGTTTACTACTTCAAGATCGCAGTGGCTCTGGCTGTGGCCGCCATTCCAGAAGGTCATACACTGTAAACTGTTGAATCCAATGACTCATTTACCACAACACAGACACAAACATGGCATCATTCAACCACAGATGGTTTAATTTATCAACATCCTCCTTAAGTTTACGGTGTTTTTTTTTTTTTTTTCCCAGGCCTCCCAGCAGTCATTACCACCTGTCTGGCACTGGGCACAAGGAGGATGGCCAGGAAGAACGCCATCGTTCGCAGCCTCCCGTCAGTGGAGACGCTGGGATGCACTTCTGTCATCTGCTCCGACAAAACAGGAACACTGACCACCAACCAGATGTCAGTGTGCAGGGTGAGATGACGAACTCCGATCAGCCTAAATCAGCGTTTACCAAACTTTTTTTTCCTACACTTTGGGAATCCCCAGATAAATGAACTAACTGAGATACTTACCACAAGATGTTCTTCTCAAATGTGCATGTATCTGTGTGTGTGTCCAGATGTGTGTAGTGGACAGTGTGGCGGGGGAACACTGCCGTCTCAGTGAATTCACAGTGACGGGATCTACTTACGCCCCTGGCCAACTTCAACTTGGAAATTCTCTTTCAGCTCCAGAGCTCGCTCTGATGGCACCTGTCAGCTGACCAGGCTGGTTAGGCCGCACTCGTCTGGCAACTGGGTCAAGAGCAAAAATGATGGATGATTCAGACGGACAGTAGAAGTAAAGAGAAAACCAAATAGTGAAAGAAGAGGGAGACTGTGTCAATATTTTTTTCTATACATCTGTAATCACTGTAGTTTCTAAAAAAAGATTTAGTCACAGCAGTGTCGGAAAAATGAATATTTTTCTTCATGACAGGGCACCAACATCGCAGCAGGCCGAGCCATAGGGGTCGTGGTGGCCACAGGGGTGCAGACAGAGATTGGGAAAATCCGGGATGAGATGGCCTCCACTGACCCTGAGAGGACGCCGTTACAAAAAAAGCTGGATCAGTTTGGAGAGCAGCTGTCAAAGGCAGGTCCACGAGCTTTAGTCTGGATCATGTTTATCTTGGAACAGTAGAACAATTAGACCAGTTGTAGTTCATGTAGTCAATGGGAGTGCAAAAAAAAAAAACAGTTGGTCCAGGGTGGAAAAAGTCTGTTCGTCACTGACCAAGGCTTAAACTGTTCTCCTGGTGTGGCCCTGCAGGTCATCACTGTCATCTGTGTGGCAGTGTGGGCCATCAACGTGGGTCATTTCAGCGACCCTGTCCACGGAGGCAGCTGGCTGAAGGGAGCTGTTTACTACTTCAAGATCGCAGTGGCTCTGGCTGTGGCCGCCATTCCAGAAGGTCATACACTGTAAACTGTTGAATCCAATGACTCATTTACCACAACACAGACACAAACATGGCATCATTCAACCACAGATGGTTTAATTTATCAACATCCTCCTTAAGTTTACGGTGTTTTTTTTTTTTTTTTCCCAGGCCTCCCAGCAGTCATTACCACCTGTCTGGCACTGGGCACAAGGAGGATGGCCAGGAAGAACGCCATCGTTCGCAGCCTCCCGTCAGTGGAGACGCTGGGATGCACTTCTGTCATCTGCTCCGACAAAACAGGAACACTGACCACCAACCAGATGTCAGTGTGCAGGGTGAGATGACGAACTCCGATCAGCCTAAATCAGCGTTTACCAAACTTTTTTTTCCTACACTTTGGGAATCCCCAGATAAATGAACTAACTGAGATACTTACCACAAGATGTTCTTCTCAAATGTGCATGTATCTGTGTGTGTGTCCAGATGTGTGTAGTGGACAGTGTGGCGGGGGAACACTGCCGTCTCAGTGAATTCACAGTGACGGGATCTACTTACGCCCCTGAAGGGGAAGTGTGAGTGTCTTTAACCTTTAACCTTTAACCTTTGAAAGCCTGATTTTAAAATGTTTGAAGAGAAAAGACATGGAAATGCATATTTTTGCAGTCATAATTGTCATATAGTGTTCAGTACTATCTCCTTGTAGTTTCTGTGGAGCAACACTCTTGAAATCAGGCTGTTAGCACTAACTGTTCACTGATCTTAGATAAATAACCACTAATGAATAATTCCAGCGTCAATAACCTTTGAATTAACACGTGTCTGGTTTTAACCTTCATCCATGTCTCATCTACATTGTCTCTGCTGTCCCCCACCGTCCCCTCCCTCCGTTACTGTCCACAGCTACAAAGACGGTGCGGTGGTGAAGTGTAGTCGATACGAGGGTCTGGTGGAGTTGGCCTCCATCTGCGCTCTGTGCAACGACTCATCGCTGGACTACAACGAGGTTAAAAACCACAAACTGGAATACACCATCTGTGCACATTTGTTTTCTTCACTATGAGCTCATTTGTCTGTGTGGATATGACCAACCTTTAGTTATTTCAACTTATCTTCTACTTTAATTTTTTCTACAGTCGTAACAATCTTGTTGTAACTTTATTTTTACTTTTGTTGTTTTTTAGCTAGTTTTACTGGTTTCAGCGTTTAGTGTAAACCACCTTTACGTCATGCTGTTTTTTTTGGTTTATTTTATTTTATGTTTCCAACCTTTAGTTATTTCAACTTATCTTTTACTTTAATTTGTCACAGTCGTAACAAAAAGGTAAATAACCAGGTCACAAAGCTAACGCTAACTGTGTGTGTGTTTGTTTGTTTGTTTATGTCTGTGTGTGTATTCCAGGCCAAGGGTGTGTATGAGAAGGTTGGAGAGGCAACGGAGACCGCCCTCTGCTGTCTGGTTGAGAAAATGAATGTGTTTGACACAGACCTGAGAAGACTGAGTCCCGCAGAGAGAGCAACAGCGTGCTGCTCTGTGAGTGATTCACCGTCTGTGATTCAGCCGCACAAAAAAAGACAAACTGTTATGACGGAGTTTTTGTTTTTCAGGTGATCAAGCAGCTGATGAAGAAGGAGCTCACACTGGAGTTCTCCAGAGACAGGAAGTCCATGTCTGTCTTCTGTTCCTATAACAAACTCACCAGGTCTACGTCTGGAAACAAAATGTTTATTAAGGTCAGTCAACCATCTGTGTTTGAACAAAGGAATGTTTCCACTTCCACTGGGGACAAAAACCTGTTTCTAACCCCACTCTTTTTGTTTGTTTGTTTTTTATCTCATTGTTCTGCAGGGGGCGCCAGAGAATGTTCTGGAACGCTGCACTTACATCCGGGTCCGTGGTTCTACTCGCGTGCCCATGAGCCCTGCAGTTCGAGAGCAGCTGCTGTCCATGGTGAGAGAGTGGGGGTCGGGGCGAGACACACTACGCTGTCTGGCCATGGCCACGAGAGACATGCCCCCCGAGGTCCACTGCCTCAACCTGGAGAACTCAGCTGTCTTCTCTGAATACGAGGTGATGATCGGATAAAAAAAAAAAGATTTCATATCATTCTCTCATTGTGTGTTTGTCGACCTTCACTCGTATCCAAAGCTTTTTAGAAATAACTGACCACCTAAAATGACCACTGACATAAACTACTCCTGATCATTCTTCCCAGTCGGACCTGACCTTTGTGGGCTGCGTGGGGATGTTGGACCCACCCAGGAAAGAGGTTCTCAATGCAGTACGGATGTGTCGTCAGGCTGGCATACGAGTCATCATGATCACAGGTAAAGTTTGTCAGGAATTAGCCAAAACGAAAGGAAAATAAAAGCTGGAAAAGGTATTACCTGTAAAGATTGTTGTCATAAACTGCTAAAATGTTCCCAAAATATAATGTGATCAAAAACAGATGTAGCAAATCAGCTGAAATCAACGCAAACAATTTCTAATGCATAAAGGATTTGCTCTGTGCAGGAGACAACAAAGGGACTGCGCTGTCCATTTGTCGGAGGGTGGGCATCATCACAGAGCAGGAGGAGGAGCAGGGGGGAGACAGAGCCACCGGGGGCCTCACAGGTCGGGAGTTTGACGAGCTGCCCCCTCACCTGCAGCGTCAGGCCTGCAGAACGGCCTGTTGCTTTGCTCGCGTGGAGCCGACTCACAAGAGTCGGATTGTGGAGTATCTGCAGAGTCTGAATGACATCACCGCCATGGTGGGCACGTAGTCCGTGTGGCTAACCCTGATCTTGGACGTTTATGAACCACCCGGTCTGACTTTGGATTTTTTTTCTTCTATATTTTCAGACAGGTGACGGCGTGAACGACGCGCCGGCTCTGAAGAAGGCAGAGATCGGCATCGCTATGGGCAGCGGCACAGCAGTGGCCAAGTCGGCGTCTGAGATGATCCTGGCTGACGACAACTTCTCCACCATCGTGGCAGCAGTTGAAGAAGGCAGAGCCATCTACAACAACATGAAGCAGTTCATCAGATACCTGATCTCTTCAAACATTGGAGAGGTGGTCTGGTTAGTGACCAAACAAATGACAGATCATTCATGTTTTAATAAAACAATAACTCTAAGGTCGACTGAATATCGTCTGTGTTTTTTCCCTCCTCTCCAGTATTTTCCTGACCGCTGCTCTGGGCATGCCTGAAGCGCTGATCCCAGTGCAGCTGCTGTGGGTCAACCTGGTCACTGATGGTTTTCCTGCCACAGCTCTGGGCTTCAACCCTCCAGATCTGGACATCATGTCCCGCCCTCCTCGCTCTCCCAAAGAGCCTCTGATCTCTGGCTGGCTCTTCTGTCGCTACCTCATCATCGGCTGTGAGTCATCGGACGCATCCATAATAGTACCATGAACAGAAGCTGGGATTTTCAACGTTACCTTATATCAATATAAAAATAAAGAGTTATAGTAAAGAGATATAGAAGGGATGACTAAAAATATAAAAGACATTATAAAAAAATGTTTCTTTAGTTATAAATATATTAACAATAATAAAAGACATTATAAAAAAATGTTTCTGTAGTTATATATATATATTAACAATATAAAGTTTAATAGTAGCAGAAAGGTTAAAGTTGTAGCTAATTTGTAAGCAAACATAAAGCTACAAAGTTAGTCAGTTTGTTACCAGTACTTTAAGACTGACTCTTCTCCTGTGCAGGTTACGTGGGAGCGGCCACAGTAGGAGCTGCTGCCTGGTGGTTCATAGCAGCCCATGATGGACCTAAAGTTTCCTACTACCAGCTGGTACGAACATCTGTACTCATGTCCTCTGGCCGTTTATGTAATTCGTAGCTTGTCGCTACCATGCTACATTGTCATGCTCCTTCTGGCCAATGGAAATTAGCCTTGTGGCTACGATTGTGTGCATTTACATTTTACCTTTAAATGTTCATTAATATACATTGTCCCTCTATAACAAATAATATAAATACAAATACAAAATAGTTAAATCTTACTGCTGTTTTACCTGAACATTCGATTGTTTTTCGTATCTGTCGACATGTAAACAGGAAGTGATATGGCTGTTTAAATGAATGCTTCCTGTTTCCTACAGTCCCACTACCTGCAGTGCCGCGAAGGCCACGCTGAGTTTGCAGGAGTTCAGTGTTCAGTCTTTGAGTCTCCGTACCCCATGACCATGGCTCTGTCTGTCCTGGTCACCATCGAGATGTGCAATGCCTTAAACAGGTAAAAAAAAAAGAACAAGACTAGTTACTCTAGTTACTGCAGCAGTTGACCAGATGGTGCCAGTGATGCCTTTACGATCCTAGAAGGAAATCAGTTGAATTTCATACTCTGACGGTGTGTTGGAGCTGTATGAAGCCAAACAGACGTTAACTGTGTTGTGTTGAATGTTTTCTCGTGTTGTTCAGTCTCTCAGAAAACCAGTCTCTGCTCAAAATGCCTCCGTGGTCGAATCAGTGGCTGGTGGGCGCCATCTGTCTGTCCATGGCTTTACACTTCCTCATTCTTTATGTCGACCCTCTGCCGGTATGTGTTTATCCAACACACCACAGATCAGACAAAGAAATACCTAAAAATAAGTCTTTTATATTCAGTTCCTCCTAACAGTCTGTCAACGTCTGCAGGTGATCTTCCAGATTCGTCCTCTGTCCTGGTCTCAGTGGGTGGTGGTGCTGAAGATGTCACTTCCTGTTATTTTCTTAGATGAGGCACTCAAGTTTCTCGCCCGCAACTACGTTGACCCAGGGAATCAGATCCAGGTCAGCAAATCTACAGCACCTCTGTTCTTCTAGAAATTGTACTGGGGAGAGTAAAACTCTACATGTTCCACTTTGTAGAATTCTTTGATTCTAATCCTTTACATTTCACAAACAGACGGTGGAGGAGGAGCAGCTGGAGAGAGAAGTCGCAAACGCAGGATTGGTCAGTGGCCTGGTGAAACGACTACGTCACTCCGTCAAAGATGTATCCTGGTCGTTCATGCTAATCTCAGCGCCGCTGGTCTTTTGGATCTTTAGTCTGGACTCTGACATCACCAACATCTTCTGGGGGTGATGGGAGGAACAGGGGCGACTGTGGGGAGGAAGGAGGTAAGGAGCGAACAAGGTGAGGGTCAAGGAGAAGCGGGAAACGGAGGAACGATAAGAGTGGACGAGGAGTTGAGAAATTGAAAAAGATTATTGAAGGTTGTTTAGCACGTAGACAATCAGAAAAAAAAGAAATCTGAGACAGGAAGTTGAGGGCGCGTTTGGACATGACTTTAACTTAAATTAAAAAAGGGTGCTAGGTGCAGCTCATTAACTCTGTTCATCCATTCACTTAAACCGTCACTGGTGGCACGACAGATATTAGCATGAAGACGTGGAGAATTGTTATTTGAAAATAAATTGCCTTAAAGCCAAAAAGGAGTTGTGTGTGAACAGATTGATCCAATGAGGGCAGTTTTGACTTGTCCACAGTGACCCACAGGTCTGTTACCTGTACACTAGTTCACCACCAGAGGTCAGTGGAGGGGCTTTGCCTCTGTTCCTATTTGTGCCACTTGGTAAGATTAACATTTGAAGAAAAAAATTGGAGCAAAAAGTAGAACAAAACGTCAATTTTATTAAATGTCTTTATAGATGTTCTGAGATCAAGATCTCACAAACAAATCAGAATGAACACAAACCCTGTGGTTAGGCGTGCGCTTCAGTAAATGAGCAGCACAGAACAACAGTAAATGTTCCACAACTGTGGAACTCAGTTGCATATGTTATATTTTATTATAATTCTATTTCCAGTTCTGGGTGTTGAATTTGCCTGCCTGTGCTTAAGGCTCCCTCTGCTGGACGATGCATTAACTTCCCCTTGGGATTTTTGTTTTTAGCCTTGAATTTACACTATTATGTAACACTGATGCTTAATGTGTCTAATATATCTATATATAGATGTATATTTATATTTAAAAACAAACGTCAGTACTTCAACCGTCAACATTTCACACCATGAACTAAACTGCACGTTCATATAGAGAAAAAAACAAACCAAAACTGCTGATACAGATGCTTCATGTAGCACCTTTTACCAACAAAGTGAGTGTGTGTGACTGAAGAAGGCACAGAGCCGTCCACGGTGTTGCACTCACTCTGGTTTCAGCTGCACCGTCACTGTGTCGTCTCAATCACCAGTGTCTGTGAGGAGGAGACCAAGTCCTTGAGTTTTAAAACCACCTCTTGTGATTATTCCATGACAGCAGTTTTCACGTCAACGTTATGAATCATTTCTCCAATTAAAGGTTAAAAAAAAAAAAAGCTTTAAATCATTGTGCACAACGAGACGACAGACGTGTCCAGCCAACGCTACTTATTCCTTAGTCAGTTTGAATCGATGACCAAAAAAAATAAATGACCTCTAATACACAGTCAACAAACGGCATCTGACGGTGGTGTTAGTACAACAAGAACATTCCATGTGTGAGGGAGGAAATGTTTGGAGCAACTCTTTATTTTTACTATTGTGGACGTTGGGGAGCAGGACTTGAGAAACCGATGTGACCTAAGTTGGAATTTTTATGTAAAAAAAAAAAAATAGAAGATAGAAATGAATTTTTGCTTCATGGTGTAAATGTTAGCACCCCGAGCCTTCTGTCTGTAATTCACCTCTATCAGTTTGTATCCATGAGCAGTGTACCAGTAACACTACCAGTAACCCTTCCTTACTTCCCTCCTCTGGTCCTTTCTCCGTACAGTTGTGACCTTATTTTGTCATCGTTTTTAACGTCTTCACTGCTGACGTTCAGTTTCTCCACAGGAGAAAATACTGACTTGTTGAAAGAATCTGAGAGAGAAAAAAAATCCTGTTTTTCTCAGGTTTTGCCATTTTATCTTTGTTTCATTTTTAAATAAATTGTTTTATTAATATATAATAATAATAATATGATCTAAAATCTTTTTATTTAATGCTTTTCCAAATGCATTTCCTTTTCAAGGTTTAAGTTTATATTGTTTTTTCTGAATTATGTGCATTAAATAGATTTTAGTTTGTTTTTTAAAAATATTCCATACAAAAGCAAAAAGGTTTGAATGGGTTTTTTTCCCTAGACATATTTTACATTCCTTACATCTAATAAAAAAAATGTATAAAAGGTTTACGTACAGATCTGTTATTATTCAACTCTGACAGACATCATGTGTTCTATTATTTAAAAAAGATTTCTGTATTTTCCTCTCGTCACATGTTGTTTTTATTTTATTTTAATTTTTTTTTCTCTGTTTAATGTTCCTCAGACACCAACACGTCACTGCACTTCATCATTGTTTTCTACTTGTGTTCGTTCACACGGTTCTGCATATGTGTCTTTGATGTCATGACGATGTAGTTTGGAGTGTGTGTGTAACTAAGTCCTGTGTCGAGGTGAAGACTGAAGAGTCGGACGTTTGTCGTGTTGCTGTAAATGAACGTTTATTTTCTTGAACGACAATTGAATAAACGCCAATTAGATTAAATTAAAAAAGAAAAAACAAACACTTCCTGTCTCGGCCTCTGAATATCTGACAACATACGGCTCTGGATGTATGTCTGTATATTAACAGCTAAATATATGTGTATATATATTTGTAATTTACATATACATTGTGTATGAATTTGGCAGTAAAAATACTGGAGTTTAAGAAAAAGTTGCGCAAAATGTATTTTAGAAATAATTTTATAAGAATGTGTTTCTGCTGTAACTGGAACAAAATATTCGATTTCGCAATCATTCTTCTTTTTCCACAGGTGCACCTGTTTCCAGTGTGTGTGCGTGTGTGCGTGTGTGTGTGAGCTCCTTTTGGACTTGGACAGCGTGGGTGTGAGTGAACACTGTTTGAACCACATGGCTGAAGGGAAGGACACGCTCAGACCAGCGTCAGGAGCAGAGATCAATCAGAGAATTGAGTTTTTTTCTTGTTGGACGTAGAAGTGAAGACTGGGCCGAACGTCTGCCTCTGTAAGTCATTCACACTGCTGAACATGAGCGTTACTCTGTAAAAGACAGTTCCACCGCAGGTGTCGCTTTAATCTGAACTGCCCTGACGCTGCAGAAACACATCAGAGTCAGTGCTGTGTCCAGGACTGGACATGTAGAGAACAGTAGGGATTTAAACAGACGTCTCCCTGTCAGTAGGTTATTTTTTTTGACACCTTTCAAGTGTGACAATTAAAAAATAAATTGTCACATAATATTTGTAAAATTTGACCTTTTTGCGTTTAGCTCCATCAAACAACACAGTGTTCTGCTGCTGCCTCGTGTGGTCAGTCTGTGTTACTGCATTACAGTAGTCTGCAAAAATACAGTTGAGGGGGACATTATTTTTAATAAATGTCACCGCACTTTGCCTTCACTGTATAACGGTAGTTTATTTTTAGGCAAACATGCACACGTTTCACGGAGGGCCTCAGCTGATTGGTTGTTCTGAACATGTGGATGTGAGCTGCCCCAAACTAGAGTTGTTATTGTTGGTCCCAGTTCTGTGTTCTTGTCCTCGAGGGGAACGGCAGAACATTAATCCTGACCAACTTCTCCTGTAGAACATTAACTCGCAGGAAACTTCCAGCAGGCACCTGCAGACGTTCTCGCACCGCTGTCAAATCCTGGGGTGAAAACTCAGCCCAGAGCACAGGCCGACACAACGGTACACCCAGGTTTTAGAAAGAAAAAAATAAATATAATATAGACAGATAGATTGACATTCAAATGTGTTCAAATATTCAAACTATTGAGCAGCAGGACTCGCTCTGAGTCACTGATTTATCTTAGGGGTCGTGTGTGTGTGTGTGTGTGTGTGTGGTTATATACAGTGGATGACACTCGATAGCTGCAGGTCCAGCTAAATCTGAAGATGACGTGGTGTGAACCGTCTTAGCTGTCAGGTGTCATCTTCCTGCGCCCTCTCTGACACTTCACTCACGTCCTTTACAGGATTCACAGTCATGAGCTGATGTCACGTCAACTCCGTCCATCTGCCACTCGTACACATCAATCCATCGCTGTAATTTCTCCGTTTAAAGATAGAGATGATTATCCACAGTGGACGTTTTATCAACTGAAATATAACTGGAAACAACAGACAGAACTGGGCTTCAGTTCACAGACTGAAGAAGGAAAAACCCCACGGCCACCGCCAAACAAAAACCTCACAAAACGTATATGTTTAGTAAAAATGTATTCCTGTTTGGTTGAAGACAACACTAATATACTGGCAGGAATTGAAGAAAGACACTCACAAAGATCTTCTTCAACAGCTCTGATGATGTTTTTTTTTAGTTTTTGTAGCCATCTGCTGCCACCTAGTGGAAAATAATTTAATTGCTCTGCTTGTAACACATTGACAAACAAAGAAAAAATATTAAATAAATAATAGTTCTCTGACCAATTAATTGAAATTTGATCATTTTCTACGGCATACCTAATGATCTCTTATGGTGCACTAGTGTTCCACGGACCAGTGGTTGGGAATCTCTCTGCTCTTCGTTGCACCTCCAGCTGCCATGGCTCCCAGTCTGGCTCAGGCGTACAGGCGGAGGTGGTGGATGGCTGTCACTGCCATCCTGGAGAACCTGCTCTTCTCTGCCGTTCTGCTGGGCTGGGCCTCACTCCTCATCATGCTCAAGAGCGAAGGCTTCTATTCCCACATTTGCGTCGGTAAAAACGGCCTCTCCTCGTGTGTGTGTGTGTTTGTGGTTAGGAACAGTTTGAAACTCACCTTTTCTGACGTGTTTGTGCGACAATTCTCTCTCTTCAGGAAATGACACACTCAGCACTAATGCCACGTCTTCAGAAGGTTCTGGGTGGAGGAGCTGCGTGGAGCAGGAGGAGACCTTGAATCTCGGCTTCACCATTGGCTCGTTCCTGTTGAGTGCTGCCACGTTTCCGCTGGGCATCTTGATGGATCGATATGGGCCACGCCCACTGAGGCTGGTCGGCAGGTATCAACCGTGGATCGTCTGTCAGGCCTGATCAAAATTATCCCATGTTTCATTTTTATTTCTTATAACAAATTAACTAAAATAATATATAGGAATATTGATTCAAATAAATAAATAAATTTCGTATCGTTAGGGTTCTCCGACATTAGCATAATTGTGTAATATACTGTATGTAAAGATCGTTTTTGTTTTTTCCCCCAACAATGATTACCTGATAACGCAATGCTTGGGTTTTGCCTAATTTATTTATATTTATATTTATATTTATATTTATATTTATATTTTTTTTTTGTGCCCTAAAAAATAGTTTTGGAGAAAAACGGCTGTATATTAAAATGAAAGTCACTAGATGGCAGCATTGCAGCTCATTTTATTAATCTAGTTTTATAATCAGGGGATTGTATGGAAGAATACAGTGGTTTGTACAGATAAACAAATAAATATAACCAGGCCTATATTGGAATCTGAAATTAGGTGATGGGAAATATCGGTATCGGATATTGACAAAAAGTTACATACACTCCCTTCACACTCTCTTCATCAGTCGCCTGTGTGTTTATGGATTTCAGTTCCTGTTTTGCAGCCTCCTGTGCAATGATGGCAACGGCCGCGTACAACCCTGAAGGTGAGACGGACTCTGGGATCTAAAACTCTACTGTGGACTTAGAGCAAAGTACAACTGAAATATGTCACATTCACAGAAGACCCAGGTAGTAAATGAGAATAGTTTGTATTTAGAGAACGCAGTATTAACTGAGATGACTGAAGTCACTCAACACCTAAACTGTCTGTAGCTGCGGACCTGCTGCCGTGAAAAATTGTAAAGTGAAATTATCGAAGGAGTGATTTGATGAAATCTTTCATCTGGTCCGACAGTGCTGTCCTTCCTCATCTTCATCGCCGTCTCTTTTAACGGTTTTGGAGGAATCTGCCTGACCTTCACCTCACTCACAGTACGATTCCCTCACACACAGTGACATTGAACTGGTCTGCATGATTCTTTTAATTGTATTCTTTTTTCTTATTGTAATACCATGACAGGCCTGTGGTGTCAGTGTTGTGTCTTATAGTGAACAAGGGATTTATGCTGAACTAAATATATCATTTCATAAAACAAGGGATTTATGCTGAACTAAATATGGAATTTCCTGCTTGGACATAAACGACCAAAACAAACAGGCTACAGTACTCTGTTCCTACAGTATGTTGTGTACTGTGTAGTATGTTGTGTACTGTGCAGTACAGTCACATACAGTATTGTGTTGTATGTAATTGTACCAGTTTTTCTGTGCCTTCTCAGAACATTGAGCCAAACAACAGTGTTTCTGTAACGTGTGTTATCAGACACATGTCGTGTGTGTGTGTGTGTGTGTGTGTGTGTGTGTAACCAGATCAGCTGCCAACAGCTGTATAAACTTTGATAAGTTAGTCTGAAAAAAACTTTAAAAAACTTGAGAAAACAAATGAAACAGTAGAACTAACTGTCCGTCACTAGGACTGTATACTGTTGGACAATAATATCAGTTGTCTAATTTATTTTATTTTAACTTGATACATTTTAAATGAAAATTTTTTAACTTTTTTTTCCCCTAATTTTACAGTTGCCAAACATGTTTGGAAACATCCGGGCCACGATCCTCTCCCTGATGATTGGCTCGTACGCGTCGTCAGCCGTCACCTTCCCTGGTGTCAAAGTAACAAACAATAAGAAAAACATTTCTGACGTTTTAGTCTTCCTCTCCTCTTTCCTAACTCCCGTTTCCTACTCTTCTTCCCGTTCATTTTCCAGCTGATCTATGACCTTGGCATTCCCTTCCACGTCATCATGTGGGTGTGGTCTGGAATGGCCTGCATCGTTTTCCTCAACTGCTTCCTGAATTGGCCCGCAGAGTCCTTCCCTGCACCGGAGGACGTCAGACACACGTCAGTACCGTTAAATCTCTGCTGCCCCACAGTGTTCAGTTTGGTTTTATTCACCATGAGATGGTTAAACAACCCAACAAAACAAACGCAGTTAGAGGTGAGAATGCTGGGGAAACAGGAAGTCTATGAAGATGAAAAATGATCAAGAGAAAAACAAAATACAGTGAGTAAGAAAAATATAAGACAATAATAAAAATAAGAGCATAAATACAGTGAGTAAAATAATTAGATTCAGTAGTGGAGCAATAAAAACGAAGGCTAAATAAAGTGAGTCATAAAAACACAGTCAGTGGAGCAAGCAAGAACAAAATACACAGGAATACACGCAGTAATACTCTGAAACGGTGTAAACATGTAGTACTGAAGTAGGTAATGAAAAGTAATAAATCAATAACACATGTATTGATTGATTGACTAATTGATTCAGTCGTAAATGAAGCCCATGTTTTTATTTTTACTCATTCAGTAAATCAGTGAAACTAAGTGGCGTAGTGACAGAAGACAAGGTGACTGGAGACAGATACATCACTCACGTCACCCTCATGAAAGACATGATGGACGGAAGGAGACCAGAGCCAGATCAGATGGACTCTGAAGGTCCAGTCCAGGGTGAGGACATCACTGTCCAACACTGAGTATGTTACAGTTGGAGCTCAGATCATTTAAACTTCTTCTTCTTCTTCTTCTTCTTCTTCCTCTTCCTCTTCTTCTTCTTCTTCTTCTTCCTCTTCCTCTTCTTCTTCTTCTTCTTCTTCCTCTTCTTCTTCTTCTTCTTCTTCCTCTTCTTCTTCTTCTTCTTCTTCCTCTTCCTCTTCTTCTTCTTCTTCTTCTTCCTCTTCTTCTTCTTCTTCTTCTTCCTCTTCTTCTTCTTCTTCTTCTTCCTCTTCTTCTTCTTCTTCTTCTTCTTCCTCTTCTTCTTCTTCTTCTTCTTCAGGCTCCGTGCCACTTTGTCATTCCGTGTGCTCACCAATCTTCCTCTGGAGCGTCATCACCATGGCCATGACTCAGTTGAGACTCATCTTCTTCATGGGCGCCATAAATAAAATGGTGGAGTTCCTGGTCACTCATGGAGACCCCAACCGTAAGAACCACAACAACTAAACAATGTCTTTTTTTTTTTCAACTTTTCGACCTTGGCTGGTCTGGTCAAACAAAGGCTCACTGGAAATAGAGCCGTCTGGTGCAATAACGAACTCCAGACTTTTTTTTTTTCAACTTTGCCCTGGGCCCACAGCAGGCCGTGGCTGGTCTGGTCAAACAAAGGGTCACTCTCTCTCTCGCCGTCTGGTGCAATAACGAGCTCCAGAAAAAAAAACAAAAAAAACATCTAATCTTTAGCTGACCATAATCCATAGCTGTAAATGGGCCAAATTGTTGTCTTTATAAAGAAGAATGAAACAGTTGGATACAGGAGGTCAGCAGATGTCACCTCTATGAGATGTTCTGGGCACAGTTTCCACTTATGACGTCCTGGATTTGACTATCGGTCATTCTTAATGGACCATGAAAACATGAGCTAATGCACTGTTTTGCATGAAAACAATTGGGAAAATACAGATTTTTTTGTTATTTATATGTAACTATGTTATGGTTTTACAAAATGAGTTTAACACCCCATGCAAACTCGCCACCTAGTGTTAAAATGCATATTTATTTTATATCTTTTTTTTCAGCCTCAGCAGAGCTACAGAACGAGGTGAAAGAACAAGGTAAGAATCACCACGTCTGTCTTCATCTGTCTCTAACTACGAGGTATTTAAGACGTCTACAGCTGCAGTTCCCAACTCCGCCTCTGTTTCCACAACAGTTGGTTTCTACTCCTCTATCTTCGGCGTCATGCAGCTCCTCTGTCTCCTGACCTGTCCATCCATCGGCTACATCATGGACTGGAGAATGAAGGAGTGTGAAGAGGAGAACACAAACACAGCGACAGAGCAGAGGTGTCTCCTCCTGCTGGAGATGTTGTTTACTGCAGGTTTCTTCATCACTGGAACAATAAAATGTTATTTTATATTTTTCAAACTTTCCTCTTTAGCAAGATTGGAAATATTAAAAAAAATCCTACAAAATGTTTTTCAAGCCTAAAATTCTGCAATGGTGGAAAACATCCAGCTGAACAAAAATAATGTCTAAAAAGTTGTCGAATGATGACTAAATTAAATTATTATAAATAGAAAATGACAATTATTAACAAAATGTAAAAAAAGAAAATGTCATAACAAAATTAATAGCTAAGACAAATGTTTAAAAAACATATTTTACTGCCTTCAATGTAAAAAAAGAAAATGTCATAACAAGGTTAATAGCTAAGACAAATGTTTAAAGAGCTAAAAAGGTTTTAAAATTATAAACATATTTTACTGCCTTTAGAATATCAGATCCCCTGAAGAGAGACCGAAAGGTCCAGAAACTGACCAATGCCATGAGGGCCTTCATCTTCACCAACCTCCTGTTGGTCACGTTCGGAATCCTTTCCTTGATTGACAACCTGCCGCTGCAGGTGAGACAATAACTGCCTGTGGGGTTGAAGTGATTGTGTTTCTTACCTGATCGTGTGTTTCCCTTCAGATGGTGTCATTTGTGCTGCACACTATAGTCAGAGGTTTCATTCACTCCTGCTGTGGAGGCCTCTACGCCGCCGTGTGAGTACAAAACGTTGGGGGCGCTACAAAAATACAAATTTGTCAAATGTAGAAAAACTTATAAATAATATTCTTCCAATGTTCTTTATGTCTAAAAATATATTTTAAAAACGATATCCCCACACCTGTTCCATTCCAGTTATCCTGCTAACCACTTTGGGACGCTAACAGGCATGCAGTCGATGGTCAGCGCCGCATTTGCGCTACTCCAACAACCACTGTTCGTACTCATGGTGGGACACCTTCGAGGAGATCCTTACTGGGTAAAAAAAAACAAAAACACATGCAGGGTTTTAAAAATGTTCAGATGTACAGTGATTTATTTATTTATTTATTGATTATTGTGGATCTTTATTAAATTAAATCTATGTGGAGGTGAATTTTTAGCAAAATTACAATTTGATGAAATTTCTGCCAGCATTTCTCTCTTTTTTTTCTTTGTTGTTTTTTACTATTAAGGTTTGTTTTTGGATTTTTTTCTTGTTTAAGAAGTTATTTTTAAATAAGTATTTTGATAGTCACAGAAGGGTAAATGACAATAGCTAACAGAAACCTCTCTAATGTCTGAAGCTGACACCAACGTAGAGTGGAGGATTACTAGTGTAACTACTGTAGATACTGTAGAGTCCAGTGGATGCAGTGAGCTGTGTCTTCTCACGACAGATCAATCTTGGCCTCCTCATCTTCTCCCTGACTGGCTTCCTGTTGCCGGGTTATCTCTTCTATCACAGAAGAAACCTCATCAGAGCAAAGGCAGCACGTGACATACTGGCCGCAAAACAGGACAATGACAGCACGCCTCTCAGCCAATCAGAGACTCAAACCAAGAACAGTGGGAACACAGCCAATGGATACTCATCACAATAGACATGTGATCATATTTAATAGTTAGGATTTCGTTTTTTGTGAGTCAGGGATATTTTAAATATTTTCAGAGCCAGCATTTGGTTTGACGGGGCGATGTGGTTTGTATTGACCTTGTCTTTGGTTTGACGGGGCGATGTGGTTTGTTTTGACCTTGTCTTGGTTAGCTAACGTGCTACTTTACTACATACATCTTGGTTAAGACGCCACCTACAAACCTCTGTATTTTATGTAGCATTAATTCCAAAAGATGTTAAAAAAAATCCACAGAGATTTGATGCATTTTGACAGTATCACAATCCTGCTGCGTATTTGATAATCTCCTGTTCCATCACATGCTGAGCTTGGTGATGACAAGACCAGTTTGCACAACATAACATGGAGAAACACTGTTGGATGAATCCATTTTGGAATTTTTCATATGTAAATCGGCTACATTAAAGTTACTTTTTGTTAAAAAAAAAGTTTCATATGGATTTTTATTGTGGTTGGAATGATGTCTGTCTATCTTTGTTGTTAAACATTAATCAATTACTAGGTTTTTTATTTTATTTTTATTTATTTTTTTGCAGCAGTTCCAAAATGTGGGTAAGATGTGTTTTTGACACAAAGAATACAGAAAAATGCCACATCTAAAATTTAATCTAAGAACGTATAAACTAATCCAAAAGAGAGTAACTGAATTAGTAATTTTTATTGAAAGTTACAAAAATCTTTGTCTTCCTATTAATCGATGCTCCATTTTGCGCAGACAATTAAAACACGTGATCATAAAGCACTCATAACTCCAAGGTACACGTGAAAGCCGCATTCGTTCCCATTTCCCAATCGAGAAGTTACATTTACCATCTTTCCAAAATCACGTGAAGGCAACGACGCGAGACTAAAAGGACCAGAGAAATGACATTTAAAAATAAATAAAAATAAAAACAATAAAAAACAGTTACAACGTTTAGAAGATTAAACGTCTTCTTTTAGAAAATTCACGTCCAGTTGCCTCATAGACATTTTAAAAAATCCGTTTCCCCGAAATGTGCTCGTATGCTCACATCATACATGTTAATAATAATGTGGTCAATATGGCCCACGGTCACTCTCACACTGTGACGTAATTTGACAGCTTCCGGGAGAATATTGCAGCCGAGTATTAGTGCAGCCCTCTCAATGAGAACACAGCTACAGTCGTACCAGAGCCATGGGGAGTTAAATCTACCATTTATCTGAACGACTATTAGCCTAGCTACCGCTGGGTAGAGAGGCTAACTGCCGGGGCAGCTGCAGCGGATCCTCCTCTGCTGACTCCTCCGAAGGCACTGCCTAAAACGGACCGCTACGTGTCATCTGTGTGTGGATTCCTGTCATTTCGGGGGACGCTTTTTTTTTTTTTTTTTTTTGCAGTAAACGGTCACCGCGTTTGGAGCACAGGCGGCTGAGGAGCGTCTGTCAGGTGAGATGGTCTGTTAGCCAGGCAGTAGCAGCTAGCCGCGGCTATTGCTAACGCTGCACGAAATGCAGCCAACGTTAACCTTACATTTATGCTCAATTTGAAATATACAATTGTGTTTTACAATATTTATATTTTCCATTTTTTTGTTTTACTTGAAAGTAGCAATAATAAAACCTCATTAAAATAAAGAAACATGAAGGTTTTAGTGTAACATCATTTCTCCACCCACTGGACGTTCATTTCATTTTATTTCATTTTGCCATTATTTTTTTTAATAATATAAACTCAAGCCTTTGTCTTAGTTAAGATACTCGCAGATGTAATAAGACGCTTGCATTACACATTTAATCGTCTTTTGTAAAGCCCCCATCACCGGGGCTGTAAGCAGCATCCCTACTCATCACTTGTCCACACCCAGGTTTCTATCCGACTCCGGTGTTGGCTGCATTAGCGCCAGTGAAGAATATTACAAATGCTCCGGTAATGCATCTGCTCCTTTATGCAGGAAGGTTGTTGTACTACACTTACTATACTATACTATAGTATAGCGTGTACTGTACATTAGGTACACCTGTTCAACCGCACCCTGCCGCAAATACTGTATCTCAGACAGTGTGGCATGGCATGAATGTAAGCATGAGCCACTGTGTGTGTGTGTGTGTGTGTGTGTGTGTGTGCCAGCCACCTGAAGGGGCTGCACCACATCCTACAGTCTGTGTATCTGAAATGTCATGACTGCTTTGGGTTTTTTTAAAATAGAATTTTCTACCTTACAGAAAGAGCTTCATGCAGTTTTCAGATTAAATGCAATTTTTTTTTTGGCAAACAGGGTGTAATTAACAGCCCATGCTAGTGTTTTGTGTTATGTGTCCTGTCTGATAACCATCCACAACGGAGAGTCCAGACTATAACCCGCTCTGTCAGGCAACCTGTGGGCACATTTCTCGGGGCCTGACAAATTGAAACATGTTTATCTTGTCTCCAGCATTTGGGCGTGCAACAATTTACAGAGACTGGTCACCCAGAAGGGATCTTATCTACTTGGCAACAGTTCTTGAGTTAAAACACTCTTGAGTTAAAACACACTCTGTTTTTTTCCTCTTCCTCTTCTTCTTTTCTCCTCTCTCCAGGCGAGTCATATAATTGAACTGTTGTAACTTATTTTCTTCATTACCAGACTTTACTTTAAGTAATCTAATTTGGTCATTCTTGGATTGGCTGTGTTTTTCCGGAACAGCGAGAGTTCAGGGAAATTTATGCTAATTCGTCTCTTGGCCTTTTTTGAAAGTGCTGATGGTGTCTTTACCAAAAAGCATTAAAAGTGCTTAGTTTTGGTTTTGGTCAGACTATGGCAGTGGACTATACACTATACGCCAGTCTGTGTAGCAGAAGGCAGAGTTGTACAGTCCCAGTTCTACTTTGTCTTCATCATATTTTTGAAGTTTTATATTTACATTTATTAATTAATGTCATCATTGAAAACAAAAATATTAATATTTATTTCTTGATGTCATTGAATCTTTGAGTTTCTCTGCAAATCTGATGTGTAGTTTACATCATATAAAAGCTCAGCTAGAACATTAATTATAAATGATTTATTTTTAATTATATTTATGTATGTTTATGTCTTATGGACAATTATAAGTTTATTTAATAACTGATGAGCATTTTTTTCTGAAGCCTAGTTTACTGTTTCTCTGTGTGCTGTATAAAATATTGATTTTAACCAAATATTTTCTCCTCTTTAGGTTTTGAGTCCTGACTGACAATCAATTGTTTTGAGACTTTTTTTTTTATATTACTGCCACAACAGCTCTGGCTGGAGAAGTGCTTGCTGAGACGAAGAGCGCGGAGCACACAGTTCCTTCACACATTAAGATAACAGTCTCTGGTTGGTCATTTTCATTTTGTTCCATTGCACTGGAGGGGCCAAAGTATCCAGGAGATTATTGTTGGAAAGTCCAAGCCAGGCACTGTGCGGGAAGGAAGGAAATCCCTGGAAATTTCTGAAGACAAAAAGCTTTGTTGCTGGAATGCTCCACCAACAGAGTGAAGCAAGGACACCGATGGACGGGACTAAGTTGAGCTAAGGTTGAGCTCTCTGGATTGATACAGTCCTAACAGCTTTTTCCACTTTGTTTCACATGGCAACAGATGGATGTTCAACAGAACGTTCCTCCACTTCCTTTGGACATCACTGTTGTCACTTCCTGCTGTCACAAACTCACTGCCTCCAGCAGGTGAAGTGGTCCGTGGGAGCCACCAGCAGGGTTGAGTGATGCCCCAACACAGGAAAAGCAGGCTACTCCACTGGCCCCTTTACAGACTCCTGAGCCCTGGACCTAAAGCTTACATTCTCCTGCCATAACACAGAAAGATAAAGGGACTTAAAAAAAAAAAAAATCACAGATGCACACTCTGCTCATCTGAAAACTCTTTGGGACTACAGCTAAGAGAAAACCTCTATTCTTAGTTGCTTGCTTAGTTCTTATTAAGAAAGAAAGGGGGCGCTCAAACACCACCTTAGTTCACTGCGTTCTCTCATCTATCTACTTAATTTCTAGCTGTTGTAGTCTGTCTGCTGCCAAAACCTTTACCTCTGGTAATCAGGTACCTCATCGATGTCCCATTTCAATAGTACGCAGATCAACCTAACACACACTGTCGGACCACATTAATAATTAACTTAATTTATGCGTTTCATCTTAAAAGTCCAACGTCTAAGTAACAGCTATATATTTGATTGCACTTGAATCGTGGTTCTGACATGATTGTCTCGTTATCTTTTCCTTGTCACTGCTGTGATGTTGGACCTTGGTCTGTGTTTACAGTCAGTCACGTTATGTTGAGGGAAATGCAGTTACAGCAGTGGTGTTAATGTGCCTCAACCTCTAAGAATCTGTGGCTGAATAATTAGTCCAGCCTTCCAACAGGGAGAGAGCTTTTTTAGCCTCATTTGAATCTCCTGCTCTCTTAATCAGAATTGATGCAAAATCTGCAAAAAAAACCACACGTCACCTTCAGCGACTTTTACTGCATCGTTCTTGTTTTTTTTCTACGTCTTATTTTTTCTCTAACTACATTCCCCCCGTGTGTGTACACATAAAAAGTAAAAGCAACTTTACCGTGGATGACAAAAACGCCAAACACCGGAAGTAATGCCAGGAGGCAGCAGTAAGAGCGGAGGGCGGGGGCCATCCTCATCACCCCTCCCACACTCCGTCGTCCCGGCCAACAGACCCCTGCGACCCTCCCGCTACGTCCCCGTGTCGGCGGCCACCTTCTTCTTGGTTGGATCCACCACGCTGTTCTTCTGTTTCACGTAAGTCTTACATTTCCACAGCATGGATTTATTTACAAATGTTAAGAAAAAAAAAACACACACACAAAACATAATTCTAACAAAGACACAAAACTGTCCTGTCATCTAATAAAAAAAATAAACGTACTCAAATAAAATTACCTTAAAGATAAGTGGCTGAAGACTAACAAAAAAATAACTAAAATATAAAAAAAAAATTAATGCTCGTAAAAGACAGTGGTTGGGTTCACTTTTACTTTTAAGTCAGAAAATAATTTAAATATACCCAAAGATGTTAGGAGTGACTTTGGAAAAAAAAACTGTATGATATGTTAAACATCATACAGTGTTAAATTAAAGTTATATATATATATAGT
Organism: Cynoglossus semilaevis; assembly: GCF_000523025.1. NCBI lineage: Eukaryota > Metazoa > Chordata > Actinopteri > Pleuronectiformes > Cynoglossidae > Cynoglossus > Cynoglossus semilaevis. Next base: position 1,938,375 of record NC_024315.1, on the reverse strand, counting down.
ATATGTGTATATATAAATATTGCCCTAGAACAGTTTCAGTGAAGCCTCTAAAACAGGGCTTTTGTTCCTGTGGTAAAACATTAATTTTCCGTTGTGTGTGTATTTGTATGTACTGTTTATAAGTTAGAAAATCTAATCTGTGTGTTTGGTAATATCCTCGGCCGGCAGCTCTGTGCTTCAGATTAGTGAGGAGAAATTAGGCCAGCATCTGTCACCCTGACAAAAGCTCTTCATCCTGTCGCTTACAGATTTTTTTTTTTTTTTCTTTACAAATCTCTCATTGTTTGTGTCTGTACCAATGCGAGTTAATGAAACGCATCACAAAAGCCTATTAACAATCTGTCTGATATTAAGACACACGTGCTTTTGATGAATCTTCCCACCGCTGCTGTGTCAGACCAGGATGTGGTAATATGTCAGTGTAAATTACACTGGAGTATTTTCCTCAATTCGTCAGAAGTATCTGTCCTCTGTGGACCAGAGAAACCAGACTTGGACTTTATGAGTTTACAGTCACGTCCCATCAGTTTGATGGGACGAGCTCTGGAGCATCTGATGGACAGGATGGGATAAAGTGACCAAAGGCAAAGCTGGGAGAGACTTAATCAGGAAGATTGGACCATGGGTGGGTGATCGCTGCCAAAAGAGACGTGCTGTGGGGATCAGCAGGGTTTAATGAAATATGTTTCTGAAGAGTGAATTATTCTATGGAATAAAATAGAATTAGTTTCACAAACAGTCATTTATTGTCATTTAGTGCATTCAATAAAAGGCATTTTATAAATATTATAAATAGTGTATGTAATGAAATATAACACACTAGATTAAATGACCTCATATTTGACAAAAAATCTCGGCCTGTTTAGTTGAACATGACGCTGATATACTGGCAGGAATTGAAGAAAGACACAAAGATCTTCTTCAACAGCTCAGTTTTTTTTTTTTT
>NC_024315.1:1914238-1936689 GCF_000523025.1 Cynoglossus semilaevis | reverse complement strand
ACACACACACACACACACACACAGACACCAGTGAACTTGACGTGACTATTTCACACACTGTTGATTATGTTTGTGGTTCAGGAAATGAAGTGATGTAATCCACAACTGTTCACACCTCAAACCTCAATCTGATACATGAAACCTTTTCATAATTGTACATAAGACCTAATGATAGATTTTGAGAACAAATAAATAAATTCTCACAGGTTCATCTCAAAACTTTGGTCCCTGAAATTTCCCGACTGACACTTAATTAAAAAGGCCTTTCAAACTGCAAATGGAAAAATATTTTCCGAGGTGACATTTCACCTTGGTGATGGGTTAAAAGCAGAGGCTCAGTTTCGTCGTATCCCTGTGGTACAATGACAAAACAGACCATAAAAAAAAATTAAAAAAAATCATTGGCAGGTTAGAGGGTGGGAGTAAAAACCTCCTCCATCCCCCGGCCTGGGGCCCTTAAAACAGGAGATTAAATTGATTAAAGTGAAGAAGATTTGTAGCAGTTTGTGCTGAAAGTTGACAGTGGAGTTGAGTTTGTGTGTGTGTGTTTGTCTCTGCAGCTGAGGAGGACGAGGACAAAGACGATGATTTCCGTGCTCCCCTCTACAAGACGGTGGAGATCAGAGGGATCCAGGTCAGGATGAAGTGGTGTTCCACCTGTCGCTTCTACAGGCCACCGCGGTGCTCCCACTGCTCTGTGTGTGACAACTGCGTTGAGGTGTGAACCACACGACTCCAAAAATGCTGCAAAATGTTCTGTTTGAATTTTTAAAAATAATAATTGTGTTCTTCTGGACCTGGACCTGTGCAGGACTTTGACCATCACTGTCCGTGGGTGAACAACTGCATCGGCAGGAGGAACTACCGTTACTTCTTCCTCTTCCTGCTGTCGCTGACGGCTCACATCATGGCTGTGTTCGGCTTCGGCCTCCTCTTCATCCTCTACCATCGGCAGAACATTGACCGCCTGCACGCCATTGTCACGTATCCTTGATAAAACACCACTCTTTGGAAGATTTTACACCTATTTCTGTTTTCATTTGCACTGATGAAGTTTGGTCAGATTTGGTCAGAGCTCAGGACTCATTTCTCCAAGTGTAAACACGTGGTCGAACACCGGGTCTGTGTCCTGAATCTGGTCTCTGAACATATTCCTTGACCCTGTTCCCTCTAAGCCTCGCTGTAATGTGCGTGGCAGGCCTGTTCTTCATCCCTGTTGCGGGCCTCACTGGTTTCCACATAGTGCTTGTGGCCAGAGGCAGAACCACTAATGAACAGGTAGGAAACTCACCGTCTGCTGGACCAGGAGTCTGTTCAATTCTGAAGTTTAAGTTTTTTTGTTTTTTTTAAAAAAAGGTCAATGTAAATAAGACACAAGTCCTAAGTTTTAAGAACAGGTTTGTCATGTGCTTGACTGTCTCCCTCTCTCCAGGTCACAGGAAAGTTCAGAGGAGGCGTTAACCCATTTACCAACGGCTGTTTGAGAAACGTCTCTCATGTCCTGTGCACCTCTCTCGCCCCCAGGTGCTGCTGCTTCTTCTAATTCTTCTTCTTCTTCTAAATGTCTGAATTGTTTTATTTCCCCACCACTAAATTCAAAGACAGAAAAAACAAAAAACAGGAACAATGAGGGAACGACGAAAACAAAATCCTGTCGCCCCGTGTGGCAATAAAAGATTCGTTAAGATGGGAAATCAAAATAAAAGACGAGGAGGTTGCACTAAAACAAGTGAGAGAACATAAAAAAAGGAAGTTGAAAAAGGCGATGGTGTAAAAGTTGAAGGAACCACAATGACAGAGCATTCAAAACTTCAACAAACCAAAGGGTGTGTCAGTAAATATCTACAGCCACCATGAAATGACAAAAATGTAAATAGATTTTAAGATTTGGAACATCAGCAGTTTACAGTATGAGTCATGATTTGGTCAGTTTTTATTAAGTACTCGTGTGTACTCCGTGCAGGTACCTGGGCAGAAGGAAGGGTGTCCAGAGTGTGTGTGTGCAGCCTCCTTTCCTTCGTCCTCAGCTGACTGAGGCTCAGCTGGCAGCCAAGATCCTGGACAACGGCATTCAGGGAGAGCTGCATCGGGTAAGAAGAGCAAAGGAGTCCAGCTGCCAAAAACAACAGTCATCATAGTATCAAATGTCCAGTTCAAAGTCGCTTCACAAAAATGATCACATCAGCTGAATATATATGTATATATATATATTGTTTTCCAGTCAAGGTCCAGTTTGGAGATGATGGAGAGTCAGTCATGTGATGCCGAGCCTCCGCCTCCACCTAAACCTGAGCTGCGCTTCCCAGGAATCAGCAGAGGAAACACAGAGGGTACGGTTTGTTTTGTTTTAAATATATATTTCTTATCATCTTCTGACTCAGTCACCGCCGTCGTTATATATGTGAATATAATCAGATTTGAAGGTGTGTGTGTTTTTTAGGAAGCTGTAGCTGTAACTATTGCAGCATGATTTTGGATTTTGAACCCCAAACCTGATAAAACTTCTCCTCCTCACCATACACACTCCTCTGCTCCATTTTTGTCTCCCATTACTGCAGAATGCAGTCTGCTGAATAAAGCCCCTCCAACCCCCACCATGTACAAATATAGACCCACCTACAGCCCTGGCAAGAATCACACAGCGCTCACACATGCATATGCCAACCAGGTAAAAACACACACACACACGCATTTATATATTTATATATATATATATACATATATATATATATACATATTTATATATGTATATATATATAAATATATTTATATATGTATGTATATTTATATGTATTTATATTTATATATTTATATATGCAGCTATGCATATATAAATATACATGTATATATATATTAGTTTTTATGTATTACTTTTGTAATTGTAATTTATTACATCATTGTTTTTGTTTCATTGTTTCTATTTCAGTTTAATTTCTCTTTTTTTTTCTCCATTAATGTTCTTTTTTTTTTTTTTTTTTAATTTCCCGTCGGCCATCTTGGTTTAATTTCTCAGTGGCTTTCTGTTGATCAGTATCAGTAAGTCAATGCTCTAAAAGCTTTTTATTTTTAATTTTTTCTTCACTTGTTTCCTGTCTCTTCCATGGAGCTGTGGATGTGGTTCAGATCCAGTCGTTCACATTAAACCTGACGATGGACAAAGTTTTAGTTCAGTTTCTTTCGGACAAATGTGAAAACGACTTATTGAAGTCACTAAACCTGAAGTTGTTACAGAGATGGTTTTCACCCACTCCTGGTCCACACCCACAGCGCCCTCTGTTGGTTTCTTCTGGGTTTGTTGTTCTGACTTCTTCCTCCCTTCTAGTGTCCCTGCTGTTCATAGTCATAAATATTCCTGTGATTCCTGTAGATTCTCCTCTGTTAGTCGTCGAGAGGTTCACGTGATGAAAACCCACCGTGTCCTGTTGCTTTTAAAATTCCACCAAATGTCTGATATTCTGCACACAAATTCAGAAATGTTGAGACTGTGAATGTTGTGTAAAACAAAAAAAAAAGATTCTCAAAGATTTCACCAAAAAATCTGGCACAGTTAGTGTCCTCATTTAACCAACTGTTAAAAAAAAAAAAAAAATTCAAAGATTTCACATAAAATCAGCCACAGTAAAGAGGGTGACACCTAGTGGTAAACTTTCCTCTAAATATATTTGAGAGTGTGGCAGGTTTTTATTTTCTCTGCTCTTCTTTCCTGAGTGTCTTGTTCATTTCTCTCACTTTTCTTTTTTCGTCCTCCCCTGTTCTTTCCCCGCTCCTCCTCTCTCCTCTAGTTAAGTCGAGGAGAGAGTGTTGGCAGTGCCAGAGACTCTTCCTCCTCCACCTCCTCCCTCCTCCAGGCCAGCCAGCAGCCTGGCTTCCGCTCCCAGCCCAGTCTGGATCGGCGGGATGTTTCCTCTGACAGAGCTGGAGGTGGAGGAGGAATCGGAGTGGCGAAGCACGAGAGTGGAAGAGAGGTAGGAGGAGGGGGCATCCCCGGCTACTCCCTCGGCGGCCGCTCCTACCCTTCCTTTTCTGACCCAGCCGTCTTGTCGGGGGCAGCGTCTCGATCGTCTAGCTCCACGCACACCTCGGCGGGCACCACCCACATCTCCGAGGCAACCTCCACTAGTTTCAAGAGCATAGCCAATCAGACGCCGCCATCCCAGCATGCATCACGCAACGGAAGCTTGTCTTACGACTGCTTACTGGCCGGTGATGAATATGACAAGGGCGTGGCCGTCCCTGAGGTTTCCTCCGGGAGACCCTGCACACCGGCTGCGATGGTCAACTACAGCGCTGCCTCCTTCGCTTCCACGCAACAACGTGACAGGGAGATGCATCCCCAGGAGTCCCAGTCACCACACCATCACCACCACCACCACCGCTCCTCTCATCACCACCACCATCACCACCCCTTCCTCCATCGCTCATCCTCCTCCCCTCCTCCACCTGCGGAGAGAGAGCGCCTGGTGAGTGACCCTGGAACTTGCCAACTCTCAGCCAATCAGGCTGCTGCTCCCCATTCCTCCTCCTCCTCCTCCTCCTCCTCAGTCCAGCCTTCCCTGCACCACCACCACCGCCACTCCCACCATCACCACCACTCCCATCACCACCACCACCACTCCTCATCGTCCTCCTCCAACTCCCATCCTCCCCGCTACGGAGCCCCTCATGCACCGCCCCACCATGCCTACCCGTACCGCACCCGCTCCACTGACACCCCTCTCGGAACCACCACTGCTCCCCGCTCACCACATGCCCCGCCGCTGGGCAAGTCGCTCTCATATTCCAGCGCCGCCGCTGCTGAAATGCAATACCGGCTGGTCCGAAAGGCTTCTGCATCAGCTGGAGCGAACGCAGCAGGGGTGGGAGGAGGAGGAGGAAGTGGAGGGATGGGAGGAGGAGGAGGAGGAGGAATACAAGCACCGAAGTGAGTATGACTTTCAGCTTTTGTCTGGACTCTAGTGGTTTGCTGCTAACCCTGGAAAAAAAAACAAAACAAAGCCCGCACGTCCGAAAAACCTGACTACTTGAGTGACTGCTCCTCCTCCTCCTCTTTCCTTATCTCTTCCTCCTCCTCCTGCCAGATTTCCTGTGAGTGACTTCTTCTTCTTTAACCTTTGCTTGTCTTCATTATTCATCTGTGACCTTTCTAACTGTTGTCGTAGTCGTCTGCCTGTTTGTCCGTGGTTTCACTACACGCTGGTGCATCATCAGAACCTGTGTTCATGTGCTGATGCATCTGCGCTGATGCATCTGCGCTGATGCATCTGTGCTGATGCATCTGTGCTAATGCATCTGCGCTAATGCAGTGCCATCTTTTCTTCCATTGCCTGTTGATGCTTCAGCTTAAAAACAGAGCAGTTCATGGTGCAAAACATCAGAAGCTTCAGTCTTAATGTTTCCGTTGTTGTTTGACACACGTGAACGCATGCGTGCTGTCTGTTTGATGTGCTGTACTGTCAGGCGTTCTCCGTTGAACTCTGACCTTCTTGGTTCTGTCTCTGTGTCCAGGGATGAAGTGATCCAGATGAAACCGTTCAGTCGGACCAACGGCGGTCAGCCCTTCTCCTCCCCTGTCCGCTCCTCCCCCTCCCCCTCCTCTCCCTCTCACCCAGCGGGCTTGTCCTCACGACCTGCGACGGCGCTCCACCCCGGCTCGCCATTGACGCAGAGCCCTGCTCACAAGCCCCAGGGCGGCGGCGGCGGGATCGGGGTGAAGAAGGTGACGGGCGTGGGCGGCACCACCTACGAAATTTCTGTGTGAGTCGGGAGTCCGGCTGCCAGCTCCAAGATCAGCAGGATGCACTTTGGTCCGTTTCTGACTTTCAGGTGAACTCATCGGGGTTTTTTTGTACAAAAAGTAAACACGGAGAAGAAAGTGGAACCATTTCGATCCTTATCGGCAGGTCGACTGTACTGAACTGTTTTGTCCTCCTATTCCTGCCGAGAGCATCACAGGACCACCGGAGCTGGTGAAAGCCAAACTCTGAGTTCACACGAGACCTTCTTTTATCAGATGCCACAGTCTGGAACAACACCAACTATGATTGAGCTCCTTCTGTGAGGCTTCGTCAGTGTGGTAGCTCAGCGGGTGTGGCGGGTCTGGTTTCGTCTTGTAACTATAGCAACGTAAGGCATTGACCACTGCCAGGGTCAGGAGCTCCAGCAGAGTTAGTCCACTCTGGGTTAGGCTTTCACACCTGAACCTTCACAAAGTTTCTGACGCTGCTGCAGACGTCCAACATCACAGCAACAGTTCCTCCTCCTTTTTTTTTTTTTACGGTAATAAAACGTCACAGTCGGTGAAAACAAATCATGTTTGAAACTCAGAAAGAGAAAGGGGAAAAAAAGCTCATGGAATGAAATCTACACCTGTTTTAAATGTGCTCAGTATTTTGACATATATTTAAATACTTATGTGTTTTGACAGAGTTTTACAACAAAAAAACAGAAGTTGGTGAAGTCCACAGGGAAACCCGGTCATTGTGAATCAGGCTGCCTGATTCTTGGATCAGTAAGAAGAACAGGAGAGGGAAACGTGTCTGGTTGTATTTCCATACACATGTAGCTCAGTGTGTGGAATTGTGAGTACCGACCCAGATTTCGGTTTGTCCCTTCTACTTCCAAAAATAATACGTATGCAAACAACCTAGGGACTTAAATGTGCAGATGGATGTTAGTTTGAAAACTTCAGTAAAAATCATCTTTACTGCAGCCGGTTTCCTCAGTACTGAACCTCCAACACCACCGAGTCTAAAAAGGCAACACAATCCAGATTGTGGAGTTCTACAAAAAACGAAATGTGTTCATCATCATGTTGCACACTGCCTTTGATGCCTCTGTGCCTGCACACCAGGCATATACATAACATTGTGTGACTGCTTTCAAACTTAATTTCAACACCTGTCTGTATAGAGGTGAGACAGGTTTAGGTGGATTAGAAATAAAATCATCTACACAGTTTTGTTCCAAATATTTTGGCAAAAGTGACAGACCCCAGCAAAAAGTGCGATCTGTCCACCAGGTGGAGCAATGACATGTAACGAGTGTGTGTGATGATTGAAGTTATCTGGCACATTTGCATCACATCAGTTAGCCTCAACCTTCTGAAGCTGTGAACGTCTTACCAGTGTTGCTGCTCGTCAAGTTGCCTGACTTGTAGATGGACGGAAGGAGAAAAAAAAAGATTTAAAGAAAACCGAACTCTTTATTTATCGATTTATTCCTTGATGTGAATATGATTCCATGTTTGTACAGAATGATGTGAACTTTTTTAAATGTGGATTTCCTTTAAAAAAAAATGGCGTTCGTAACCGATGCCAGCATGCACTACTAAAACTAGCCACTAGAGGGCCGCTACATTTGAACAAATAGAAGGTAAAGAAACAAATCATATTTTGTTAATAAGGGTTGTTAGGAAAAGACAAGCTTTCCTGGACAACGGCTCATGGACTTTTTTTTTTTAAATAATTCCACGTGTTTTTATTTTATTTTACGTATTTAATTTGAAATTGTTTTATATAAATTTCTATGGAAATGTAGCTATTGAAAAGTGAGTTTTTATTATTGACTAAGGAAAGCTAGAGTCACAAGGGTGGCCCATGTGATTGGTTTCAGTTCATCTGAATTTGTGTTGTCTCAAATGTCCTGTGTCCTAACATCTCATGAGAATAAACAGGGACTGAAATCTGGTTGGTTTTATAATTTAAACAGACTGGAATGTAGTCTTTACTTCTGGAGTTCTCTGAAGAACTCTGGCTCAGGGATCTGGTCAAATGGATCATCTAAACAGACCACAGTATGGATGTGAATAAATGCTAGTCGAGGCAGCACAGAAACCCAAGTTCACTTTTTAATTAATGCTCTAACAATAACACGTGGTTCTCTCCTCCGTTTCACATACACAGGCAAGTGATCTGGAATGAATGCAGTGCAACAAAAGTTAGACGTGTCGACCACCAAAAGAAAAACAAATAGAAATTAGGTACAAAAAAAAATAGTGTCCCAAGTTGGAATCATAAAAAGGAATGTTTTCATGTGTTAGTAGAATTACCAATGATTGGGAAAAAAAATCAAGAATATCTGTTTAAGAGTTGATGAATATTAGTCCTTATCCACTGAACGTCAGGAGTTTGGACTTTTTTTTTTTCAACATTCAGAAACAGAAAATGTAATTATTAAAGTACATTAAAGAACATTTATGGACATAAGGTCAACTTTAAAAGGAATCTTCTTTTATCAAACAAAGAGGTGCTGATGTAACTCATTATAACGTGGAGGGGGTGATAATACTAAATTGTTAGATGTTACAGTTGGTCATGAAAACAAACAAATACAACTAGCTGTAATAAATTAGTCTCATTAAAAAACAAAAATAGCTGTAATAAATTAGTCTCATTAAAACAAAGCAACAAAGCAACAAATATTGTAGCATCTTGTCGGTGCTACTCCACCAGTTACCAAGTCCTCAGCTGACCCCTAAACCAGCAGTTTCTCAGTCGTCACAGCTTTAACCATACAAACGTTCCCATCACATAGTACGGGGAACTGTTAGTACCAGGAACTATTTTATGGAACAAAGCTCACGTCCACACTATTTAGTTTTGTATCAAATTATGCACCAACTTTCGTTACTGTTCCTGTGATTGAAATGTGCTCCTGGTACCAGTTCCTGCACTCAATAGTATTTAGATATGATCTTTTCATGTCAGCCTCAACACTACAGTACCAGAATCCTTCTTCTCATCGTTCTGGGTATGACATTAATTACAGAGGTTGGCGGGTGTTGAGGTTCAATGACATAACATCAGCCGTTCAAGGATCCTCTGTTGCCATGATGACACACCAACAGTACACAGATGAGGAGAGCAATGAGGAGAAGGAGCTGAACCTGGACTTTGTTTCCGTTTACCCGCTGAGCTGAGTGAAACAGATCGTCTTTATTTATCTTTCTTGGACTCGGACTCCTCCTTGTTCTGCTCGGGCTCCTCCTCCTCGGGCAGCGGTGGGAACTTGGACAGGTTCGCCTTATCCTCCTTCTTGCTGAGTTTCTTGGACTTCTGGTAGAGTTCGTTTAGGTTGAACTCCCGAATGATGTTCTCCTGGTGCAGGAGGTGAACATGTTAAAACGGTCTGGGTGTAACGGGTGTGATGTGTCTGAGGAATTCGATTTGATGTATTCCATGTACCCTGTACACTAAACTCACCTCCGTGAAACTCCAGGATACTGCTCTGCCTTTCTTGTCCACCTGGGGGCGTCGCATCACCTCTTTCCCACCTTGGAACAACACCAGAGAGGGGAGCTGCTTAGAGAGCGGTGATGTAGACACTTTGTACCTGCACAAAACAAATGAATGGAAGACTTAATCAAAGTTAAAGAGATGAGGAGCTAAAGGTTCTGTCCTTTCTGCTGAACAGGACCAAAACCCTGAGACATGTCTTACTTTTTGGAAACCTCTCCATATCGTCCAATGTCCACTTTACCAAACTTGAGACCAGCACAGTTATACCTGGAAAATCAAGCAGCAGAATAACCAGTTTAAACACTTTGGAAACCTTCACTGGTTGACGTCAGAGTGTGAATTTCCTCAAGGTCATTGATAAGACGTCTCACTTGAGAGAAAGGTCGGCGTAGACTGAGGCGAAGGACTGGCACTCTGGAGACCAGTTAGCAAAGAACTCCACGATCCAGGTCACGCGATTGTCTTTGTCCAGCTCATCCTGTGAGTGGCCGTGAGTTAGATCTCTGCTCATGTTCACATATTCCTTAGATATTTATCAAAATGTTTACTCACGTCAATGGTTTTGTCACTGAAGTATTTGATGTACTCCGGTCCCATGTAAATAGGTGGTTTACAGGTCATCAGAAGCACTGAGGGAAATCAGAATAACAGTTAGAAATTCATCGCAGTTCTTAGTCCAATGCCTCAGGTCAGTGTCCTCCGTTTCCTCACCCAAACAGAGCGTCAGGTAGAGGATTCCCATCCTGACGTCCAGTCTGAAGAACAGGATGACATTTGCCACTTTGCTGAACAGGATGATGTTTCCCACATGCTGTTCCACAGTTACTGAGACAGGGAGACAGACACAGAGACACGTTGATGCTAACTGTTTATGATACTAGGTCACGTCAATCACAAATGCTAACACGCTGAAAAGACTGTGAGCGACAACAAAAACAAGATCAGATCAGACAATAAGTAAGAGTAAGTCTCTGAATCACTGGTTCTCAAACTATGGTATGCTTAACACGATTGGTACTTGGGCTCACCCTGGTGGCATGCAGGGGAATGTGTGTTGTTGTCCAAATAGTGGGAGGACATAAAGGAAATGGTTTGTTTACTTCCTGCTTACTTTGAGGACCACAAAAGAAAAGTACTCACTGGCACGACGGTTCTTCATCATGACAATGGCACTGAGAAACATGAGGATCTCCACTTCTCTCTGTGAACAAAATGGTGACATGCTATTACACTGATGATTATTACTCTTACAATCAATTAGTAATCAAATAAAACGGTTAAAAAATGATCTAAAGGTTAAGTTTTTCTACCAGTCCATCGATTTTAACGATTTTTTCCGTGTGAGAATATTCTGGTGTTTTTGCTCCTTGATGCATCTTGTTAAATAATCTTGGGTATTTCTACTTCCGGTAAATGTCGAGCCGTGCAGATGTTTAGTACACCTGTTTCTTTGAGAAAGTGGGCGGGGCAAACTCTGGACTTAAAACTACATACAAGATGGCGCCGCCCTTGTACGAGGCTATGGCGATATATATGGCTAGTATGGGAAGAATGTCTACTTTTTAAGTATCAGAATTGTTAATAGACTATGGTATGGGGAGTTACATGGAAAACACCTAATGTAACGTCTTCAAGAATAAAATAAGAAAACATTGTTTAAATGACGATAACACTTATCGGCAAAAAAATGCCATTAAATCACCACATAATTAAGTGGAAATCCAATACTGTCATGTGTTCCCTGGCTCACAGAATAAAGCAGAACAGTCTACTGACCCAGTCGAAGTCGCAGGAGTTCCCGTCCTCTCTCTGTGTAGCTAAATGGTCGCAGACTCCCGGCGTCTTGCGAATAGCGAGGAAAGCGAGGGACATGAAGAGAGATGCGATGTAATAGGGCTTCAGCAGCCATTTGTACACCTGCGGAAGATGGTAGAGGAAGGCCAAGAGTGGCGTCAACAGAGCCATTATTGGTTCCAAAAGGTACAACAGCGTCTATGTAAAATTCGGTTTAAAAATACGCCGAACTCGACACAGAAATGGAACACTACCACTACAGCGACACAGCGGTCAGGCCGTTAGTCTACCGTAGCTAACTCGGTGTAGCAACCGTCAAAGATGTTACTTCCTTTGAAGGTTTAAAGAATAAAAGGCTGTGAAAGTTGTTCGCTAGAATGTTTGTAATCAATATAACATTTTTAAATTCAGTTATATCGTACAAAAGAGGGTAACAAAAAAATAAAACGATCTTTAAATATATTTATATAAAAAAATAGATACAGAATTAAACACGAATACATGTTTAGCCCGAATTGTATTTTATTCTAATGACTGGAATGCTCTTATTTTGAAAATAAGCAGGCTTAACTACCGTTTAGCCATTATTTTGCACTTTTCAGTCCTCAAGCGGAGGAAGGTCTAACCTGAAGGGGTGGGAAGGTCAATCAGGACGAATGCTGACATCAGCTGTATATTGTGTACAGCCAAACGGATGTTAGTGTTCACAACACATTATAATTAATGAGCGTAATTGATTGCTAAGAGCTTTTTTTTACCAAACAATTACGCTATTTAAATTAAACGTGGATATTTGCATGTACTTGGTCTTGCGTTTCTGCTCGGAATCTCTCCAGCTTCACCAGAAAACCAAACAATTACGCTATTTAAATTAAACATGGATATTTGCATAGTGTACTTGTTCTTGCGTTTCTGCTCGGAATCCCTCCAGCTTCACCAGAAACCCCTTCAGTTCTTTGGAGTCTCTGAGGCGAATATAAATCCGATGTGTTTTCTTGTTGCGTCCAGCAGAGGGCAACGATACGCCAAAAAAAGAGAAACTTGATAAACGTGAATGGTACCCTCTCATTGCTTCCAAGCTGATGTTAATATCCAAACGGATTAATTAAACTTTATAAATTTAAAGTATTACATTTATACCAAATACAGTAGAGGTCAGGGTGTGTTTCATGCTTACTTTACTCAAATCTGTCACCTCCAATTTCTCATTAAATAGGATAAGATTTTTTGTATTAACACTTTCTTCTAAGTAAAATAGACCTACTATAGAAGGGGTGTGCAGACAATACAATGTTTATTGACAGAGATAAAGTGACATATTGACTAATTTTCCAAAGAAAAAAATACTTCTTAAACCAGCAGACCTCTTCAGGTCATGTGCCTTATTTTGGAAACAACATTTATAAACAGACATTTTTGTCTTTCCTATCCAATATGTGTGTGTGTGTTGGTACAGCAGTGACGATGCAGCAGCGTCTTTATTGTCATCACCGACAGTAACAGTGTCGTTTCCCTCATCACTACTTCCAACGTGCACAGGAAAAGCGTGTCAGGAAGAGGAGGGAACAATATATCACATGACAAAAAGAAAACAAATTAATTTTTATATTTTTATTTTTAGACATACTTCCCATGAAGATTGTACTATTGCTGAATATATTATTATATTAAAATATATTATACTATATTATTTAATTCAAATATTGCGTATCATACCAGCCATTGTTTTTTGTGGGTCACCACTTCCGGTCAAATAGCTGGTCGTGAATCTGCTGTTGGTTTTTGTAAATCTATATTTGGACCCAGAAACTGATTTCAGGTCAGTTATTTGGGATTTAATGGCCTCTAATCAGAGCCGGCGTCAAGCTAGAGTAAATCGAAACGAACAGGAAATTACTCTATCTTGGTTTAACAATAAAGTCCAAAAACGTCAATAAATATTAAAACAACGAACACAGACTAAAACCTAAAACATTACATGCATGACCAACAAAAAAGTGACACAACCACAGAAGGTGACCTTCAAGTACACAACAGAGGACGTGTATTTCTAGAACATACATAAAATCTTGGGTTAATACGGATGTTTGTTGAGTTTAACACAGGGTTTACCACTAACTACTGATAGAAAATTCTAGAAATGGGATCCGGTTAGTAACAGTCCGCCTACAAATGACATGTTAGACATAAAGGTTATCTAGCACTTTCATCCAAGAGACCAACACGCAAGCTTACAGTATATCGTTCATGCTTTTATTCTGAAAATGACCGGAAGTCCTCCTGCTCCTCCCCCCGTGTGTCTCTGCTAGTGTCAGAGTCGTAGTAAACGGCCCAGTAAACGGATACCGTAGTACGGACCCACACCCGATAATTAGTGACTCTGTTGGGGTTCATATCGCCACCAGGTATCTTTTGTCCGGCGAAAAACACGGTTCCGGTTTTAACCCGAGGTGAGGAGAGAGGTGGACCGTCATTGACAGCTACCGGTGTTGACGGTAGCCTGTTAGCCAGAGGAACCCGGGATTTCTGCGGCTTATTCCGCTTCAGTCTGATTATTTTTAAAGATGTGGTTGGAGAGGGTTGGTAATTTGAAATGGCGCAGGTCGAGTTTTAGGGCATAGGTTTGTGTAATTTGAAATGGCGCAGGTCGAGTTTCAGGGCATAGGTTTTTGTTTTTTGTTTTTTTACTGTTGCTTTAGTATGTTGTGTTTACACAGGAGTGATGTTGACTAAGCTAGTCCCGTTACATAGACATGAGGGGCGGTGCTGCTGTGAGTGATGGACATCATCACTATTTAACTTTTCATAGTGAAATGGGAAATATTTTTTATATCTAATTAGAAAAAAAATTACCAGTTGTAAATTAGGGTCGGTCTCACTGGTGAGTTAAAAAAATGAATTTTCATCTTGATAAATACTTCCTTCTGTAGGCTTCAAAACACTCATTAATGTTTTTCTTGATTATATTCTTTGACAGATAACATCTTGGAGAACTTTATACAAACAAATAAAAGGCAGGGAACGATCACAGATGTATGTTATCAGTTCTGTTGTCAAACGTCTCCATTTTCTCACCCAGGTACTGGCTTCATGATACCTACTGTCAGGACAATGCAACTGCACCACTCAGCTACCTGCTAGCTAACAGGATGCCACAGGAGAAGAAGCCTCCTGTTCTCAAGGAATTTCTCAGAGCCAATACGAAAGTGAAGCATGGAGATGTGGAATTAGTCTGACCGTTCCAGGTTTCTAAAGAGTGAGAATCCACATGAAGACAGTATGACTAATTGTCCGGCCTTTTTTACCTCAAGTACAATGAGTGACCACCCAAGTTCCAAGGTACCATTTTTCCTCTAAGGCAACCGAGCGACTAGACTTTGGTGGCCTTCAACAAAAGAGCACAATGGACCACCACACGGAGTGCTGCTTCTGTGACGCCGATGAAATATATGGTGGTCCAGATGAACCGCCGCTCCATAGTGTCCACCTGCCCAACCGGATACGCCCATCCTCGTACCGAGCCCTGAGGAGCGCTGTGTCCAGTCTGGCCCGCATAGACGACTTCTTCTGTGAGAAGATTGGTTCTGGTTTCTTCTCGGAGGTCTTTAAGGTAAGAAGTGGTGACTATGGATCAGTTTAATCCAGACTAGTGATGCACTGGGCACAATAACACAGCCTGTGGTCCACGTACACACACTGTCTAAATGTCGAGATAATGCTGAATTTTTAAACTCTACACAGTTTTAAAACAAGATCTTTTATATCTTACAGTAACACCGAGCTAAGCTAGGATAATCCTGCCAACCACCACAATTTTATTTCTTTGGGTTTTAGGCATAGAGTGAATAAAAGAAATTTACAGACCAAACTCCAATGCAGAAACACAAACACAAACACACACATAACACTTAATGTAAGAAATAAAAAACTACCAAGGTGATTATTTTATAAGACTCAATTATTAATATTCCTTTGGTCAATTCTCACACTTTACACCTTTAAACCTTTTATATGTGCTTACTGTATATATGTGCGTGCAGACTGTCAGCCACCGACTGAGGCCTCTATAATGGCCCAGTGGATTTGTTGCATCACAGTGTTGGGAAATCCAGAAAGCCTATTAGTACCCCTGCTATTAATACACACACACACACTCACACACACTCACCGGTCCAGACGCCGGACGAACAGAGTGTCAGTGACCCTCGTTTCCAGACAGAGTCAAAGATCTGCGGCCCCTTCACTGACTGAAGTCACTCATGGCTAAAATGGCTAAAAAAACAATATATATGTGTGTGTATATATATGTGTATATATATATATATGCACACACAGACTTGTCATCCAGCAGATTTTTTATGGCAAATATATGTGTATATATTAAAACATAATACCCTGCGTATTGACCCCTCGTTGACCCCGTGATGGTCCCTGCCTTTCATCCAGGTGCAGCACCACATCACAGGGCAGGTGATGGCACTGAAAATGAACACACTGGCCAGCAACAAAGCTAACATGCTACGAGAGGTGCAGCTAATGAATAGACTCTCTCATCCCAACATCCTCAGGTTGGTAATGTTATATATTTATACCTGACACAAAAACATATATAAAGTTGAACAGTGCTGGTTCTGCCCTCCCTCCCCCCGTCTCTCCCCGGTGCAGTCACAGACTCTTTTTTTTTTCCAGGTTTCTTGGGGTTTGTGTCCATGAAGGTCAACTTCACGCTCTGACTGAGGTAAAACCATGTGGTTTATATTTATCTCTGCTCGTTTGATTGTCTGAAATATGAGATATTTTTGTAAGTCTCAGGGGCCACACGGCTGAAGGATGGTTTTAAAATGTATTCTTTACCTCAAACCATACAAAATATGTAATGTTTATTGTTGCTTGTATCGAAAAATGTGATTTTCCCAAAAATATTCAGTGTACAGCAGTGAACTCATGTGTTCTGTTTTCTTCTATAAAGTACATAAATGGAGGAAACCTGGAGCAGCTGCTGGACAGCGACCTGTTCCTGTCCTGGGGCGTCAGGATCGGTCTGTCTCGGGACATCGCCCGAGGGCTGCAGTACCTGCACAGCAAGGGCATCTTCCACAGAGACCTCACCTCCAAGGTAGAGCAGCCCAGAGTCTTTAGATGTTTCCTCCTCCAGAACACCTCTAACCTCCGGCTCTTCTCCCTCTGCAGAACTGCTTGGTCCGCTGTGACAACGGTGTGTTCACTGCAGTGGTCGGGGACTTCGGCCTGGCAGAGAAGATCCCTGATTACAGGTCAGCCCTGAGGTGTTTACTGGGTTAAATGTTAAATGTCAGTAAATATAAACAAAGAAGAGAATCCAGATCAGAATAGATGATGTTGAAGTGTCAGATTTTAGTACATGACGTCAACAATTCACTTCTACACATGCAGACAGGTTTGTTTTGGACCTGAACTGTTCATTTCCAGCCTCAGTGTTGTGGTGGTCCACACCCTGACCTCAGTCAAACTTTGTGGTCTGTTGCAGTGATGGTGTACAGAAGCAGCCATTGGCTATCGTGGGTTCACCCTATTGGATGGCTCCTGAGGTTCTGAGAGGGGAGCTGTACGACGAGAAGGTAAATGTTGTCAGCTGCAGTCCGACGTCAGGCTGTCAATCAAATGTTTTTTTTTTAATCAGTCAAAAGTTGAAGTGGTTGTTAGTTCACAGTGGCTGATCCAGGAACTGACCCAGATTTCCTCACCTCTCCTCCCCTCCCCTCTCCCCCGTCTCCTCTCCTGCCCTCTGCTCAGGTGGATGTGTTTGCCTACGGGATCATTCTCTGTGAGATCATCGCCAGGATTGAGGCTGATCCTGACTTCCTACCCAGGACAGAGGTGAGAGTCTGTTTGTTCTCACTGCTGTTATTGTTGTTGTTGTTGTTATTGTTGTTGTTGTTGTTGTTGTTGTTGTGTTCCGTGCTTTAGTTTATTTCATGAAAATGATCACCGTTAGCCTACATCAGTAAAAGCTCTCTTCCTCGCTCTCTTCTGTGTGCGTCCATGCGTGTGTGTTTGTAGGACTTTGGTCTGGATGTGGATGCGTTTGAAAACCTGGTTGGTGACTGTCCTCCAGCTTTCTTCAGCCTGGCCGTCACCTGCTGTAACGTAAGTACGCAGACACAGACTCTGTATTGTTAATCCTGTACATTCAGATGTCAGACATGGATCTAATTTTCTGTTGTTTTGTCCAGATGTCTGCGGTGAGGCGTCCCACGTTCGCTGTGATTGCTGCCACACTGGAGAGCATGCAGACGGAGGACGAGGGGGAGAAGAGCAGTGGACGAGGTGAAAACAGGAGTTCACGTCAACAAAGACCGCTCACAGGTCTCTTTAAAGTCATCGTTGACTGCTTCCGCTCTCCACTCATTTTCACGTTTTTACTCTTCTCCACATGTAGAGCTGACGTCGGTCAGTGTCAGCCCGTACCTGCGCCGCGGCTCTCCGTGTCATCCTAACGACCAGCAGCCACTTGGCTTGGCCAGAAGTCAGTCGGACATGTTGTCTCCAGACGCGCTGACTCCTCCTCTGCTGGGAACACCGGCCAGAGTCAACCCTTTCTCTCTGAGGCAGGACCTGAACGGAGGGCGGTGCAAACTCCTGGACACACCCAGCAAGTCCGTCATCTCGCTGACCTTCACCCTCCCAGCACCTCACGACCCCTGTGTCTCCCCACACCTGCGCAGAGGGATGCAGGGAATGCGAGCTCCCAAGAGGAGGTGTCAGTCTCTTCCCTGCACCCCGGACCTCGGCCGGACTTTCACCTCTGCTAAAGACAACGAGGTGAAGGAGCAGGGTGATGAGGAGGACGAGGGAGCGGTGCACGATGACAAAAGACAGGAAACAGAGTTGTTGGTGAAGGTGAGGGAAAGGTTCCTGGAGGAGAATTTGGACATAAGTGAGAGGACGGAGCTGCTAAAGGACGAGGAAGTTCGGAGGGACTCGGGTTTTCCTGTTGAGCAGGAGTCGGTGTCTTTGGAGCGGCTGGAGGAGGAAGAAGAGGAGAATGTTTGTCTAACAGAACCCATGGACTGCACCAAGTCTCCAGAGCCAACAGAGGGGATTTTGGACGCCACCCCCAGAAGACACTTGTCCACCTCCTCATCTTTACGGACCAACGGCTGGCAACTTCCCATTACTAACGGACCGCCCTCCTTTTCACCACCGCTGCTGGTTGACAACAATAACAGTCCAGGGCTTGTGATTGGACAGCAGGTGCAGAGGGGGGGTGGGGCAGTGCGGCCCAATGGCTACAGGGGAGCCCAGGTCCTGTCCTCCGACCGTGGTGGACCCTCTGAGCAGGACGAGATCCTGTCCTGTCCCAGCTGCTGCCTGCTGGGTCTGAGTTTCCCCTCGGCCTGCCTCCGTGGTTTGGCCGCCTTTCCTGCCGCACGCAGACGGGCTTCGTTGCCACGCCAACGACCCTACCTCAACCTCAACGGCACCATCAGCGGCGGCAGCACTTTGTCGCCAACAGCTTCTGCCAGTGCGACCAAGACCCTGCTGTGCAGCAGCACAAACGGTCTGGTCGTGACCGGGTCTCTGGTTCCCCGTGAGCCTGGACGCTCACTGCCACAGGCCCAGACTTAAAAAACCAGGAGAGAAAACGATCGGCTTCAAATGTGTGACCTGCACCAGCGTGGATGGAGAAACAGGCGCTCGCCCTCTGAAATACCAACTCTACGTGACACAGTCACAGGAAAAATATGAAGACGTTTGTAAAAAGAAAAAAAAAAAGGCCAGTGGAGCTGAAAGGTCACATGATCTACATTTTCTGACAGTAATCGTTTTAACTTAAAAAACTATTTCTATTCTAACTTAGCAGTCAGCGTTGTCTCTCTGCTGCCTTGCAGTGGTTTCCCCCGGGACTGCAGGCTGAGGAGACAGACATGACTGTGGTTTAAAATGACGGTTCTGACCTTCTGTAGCTGAGCTAACACTAGATGCAGGTTGAATATTTATAATAATATTTATAAACTAAATAAAGATTTAACTACCTTTATATTTATTTACACCTATTTATTTACATTTTTATAGCAGCTAAACTGTGTGTGTGTGTGAGTGAGAGAGAGTGAAGTTAACAGTTAACTGAGAGTCTGACCTTTGACCTCTTTACGCTGTCCCTTGAGTTTTTAGAATCAAACCTTCAGGGTTTGTATGAACGGTGCTCATGTGTGCTGCTGGTGTTTTATTTGTTCTACTGAGTCAACAAACCAAGACCAGACCACTATAACGTTAATAATAGTAAGTTCTCCCATTAAAGTATATTAGAGGATTGGTCACATTTGTCATGTTGTAGGACAAATAAGTGATATCTCTGAAAATAACCAAACTGCTTCTCTACATATTCTTCATCCAAGTCTCAACTTTCATCAAGGTTGTTTTCACCTGAGAATTCCCTGTTTGTAGAATTCTTTGCACCAAGTCACAACCACCTGCTTTGACTTGAGTCAAGACCAAAGTTTCGTTTGGGAAAAGCAAAAAAAAAAAAATCAAACAAAGTCGGATCAAATGTGTTTCTTCACAAAGATCTGATGATAAGACCTGTCAAAGCTGTGTCTTCTGTTGAAGGTGTAACAGACCTGTCTTAAAACTTTTTGACTCACCCCAAACAAACCCATGTGTGTGATTTTTAATTTGACATATTTTACTGGAGCTCCAGGATCTGGTTGAAGTGGTGCCAAAAAGAGTGAAGAAAATACAGAGAGGTGAATCATGGACTCTTCATGTTGTGATGTTTACGATGAACTCACTGGAAATATGTCACTTCTCTGATGCTTTGGTTTCATGTTGCTTCATCCATTTTGTTTTTCTCCAGTCTCACTGTCTGTTACTGCCCTACAAACTACTGACACAGGAAGTAAACGACCGTACTAGTACTACCTGCAGTTGACGGTGTGAACGTGAACTCTAATGTTTTGATTTGTACACAATTAGAACATAATGTGCAATAATCTGGTAATAAACAAACGGTTGTGTGGAAACCATTGTTTGTTAGTTTGTCCCGGTCGGCTGGAGTTGTGACATCACTCGTGATGAAATGATCATTTAGATTCTGATTGTACCTGAACCTTACAGCTGAGCAGCAGAGACGTTTATTTATTTTCCCGTGTCCGTTTCATTCATTCATCTTCCACTGCTTTGTCATTTCCAGTGAAGCGGGTGAAGCTGGAGCCAATCCCAGCACTCGTCAGGTGAGGGCGTGGTTGCATCATGGACGGTTTCCCTCGAGTGTCCAACGAACCTACAGTAATCCAACATGGAGAAAACTTACACGTGAGCATAGACTGGGAATCGAACCAGCAACATGGTCATCTTCCAAGTAAGCCAAGAGCATTTACTTTATTCGTTGACCCTGTGGGATGGAATATGTGTCAAACTCAAGGCCCGCTGGCCACATGTGGCCCACCAAGTCATTTTGTGTGGCCCGCAGGAGCTTAAAAAGTGTTTAATTACCTGATAATTAAGTCCATGCTGCTGAGCTTCTTAACTCGATCTTATTTTTATTATTATTAC
Source organism: Cynoglossus semilaevis (assembly GCF_000523025.1). Lineage (NCBI taxonomy): Eukaryota > Metazoa > Chordata > Actinopteri > Pleuronectiformes > Cynoglossidae > Cynoglossus > Cynoglossus semilaevis. Next base: position 1,916,125 of record NC_024315.1, on the reverse strand, counting down.
ACAGAGAAATTTACAATATTTGTAATTTGAATATATAATCAATTGCAGAAACATGTCGTAATACATTATGGAGTAGTTTTTACATTTTACAACCGGCCCTTTAAGGGGAACTGTATTGCTGATTGCTGATTTAGGGAACTCTGTAATGCATCGGAACATGTACATACACACACACACACACACACACCGAGCCGTGTACTGAACACACTGTCCTAATGCCTCCACATGACACGTACAGTTCACATACTGAATACTTCCTGTTCAAAGTTGAAATATCAACAGGACAAAAGGTCACATAAACATAAGGTTGTCCCGACGTTAAAGTTCCTTTAAAACCACAGTGATTGGTCTGTGATTACACACCGTGTGACTGACTGTGTGACTGACTGTGTGACTCACAGATCAAAAGTCTTTTAAGGAAAACAGACAGACACGATTCTGTCCAGGAAGAACTTTCTTTAAATCTATTTACTCACAAATCACTGTCGGAGTCTCTTCCTGTGACAAACTGTGGAGTTTCACTGCTCTCTTATCAGCGTCCACATTAACGTAGACACAAAGTCCAACAAACTGATATCAGGGTCAGAGGTCACCGCTGCAGACCTGACTCTGCTGAAGGGACAGACGCGGTTAAGACGACTCAGAGGGGAAAAAAATCTGCCAGAGAGGAACCAGGATTTGAGAGAACGTGACAGGAAGAATTGCACAATCAGTCGTGGATAAAGAGTGAGTGACGACTGGCTGACAGAATATTCAACAACCTTCAAGGAGTAGTTTAAGGAGATAAGGATTCAGGAAACGGCAGGTATTTAATAACCTACATTTTTGTGCCTTTTCTGTATAAATGGTTCTGTCTTCCATCTAATGCTAATTTGTGTGTTTTTACCTTTTAATGGAAGCATTTGATTTTGTGCAAAAGTTTATATGTTTATATGTTTATAGACGAACTGGCTAAAAATGTGCTTTTTAAAAAAATGTAATCAACAGTTAAATGTTGCAAACTGGGCTTCAGTTTTCCGCTTGTAGCTAACAGTTAGCATAAAAAACAAAAACAGAAAATGTTTTTGTTTTTGCTTTTTTGGAAATCTGAAAAATCAGCGTGTTGTTTTTTTGTAACCCTGACTGGGAATGATCTAAATCAACATCAGCAGTTTGGGAGTGTGTGTTTACTTGACTGTGTCAGTGTATTTACGTTCTCAAACTATGGCACGTGGCCACTAGTGGTGCCTGGACACCTTCCAGCAGCACAGTTAGGATCAAACGACCTGGATGACTAATAAAAAACTGATTCTATTTGATTTCTTCTTTATTTAAGTTACAAACTGAATCTTGGTAACAGCTACAGTTGAATCGAACATGGCCGTCAGTTCCCCGAAAGACAAGTGAGTTTTTATTCCTCCCTTCATTTGTCATCTGTCAAACATGACCGATCAGCCGAGTCGTAGTCGGTCGATCAGCAGCTGGTCTGGAGACTCGTAGCTAACGTCTATTCTTCCAAGGTATTTTGGAGTCTGGCTGATTTTCTTCATGCTCGGTTTGGGGACGCTGCTACCGTGGAACTTCTTCATGACTGCAACCATGGTATGACATCACTTCCTGTCAGACAGTTTACTCCAGGCTATGAGTTTTGATTTGACTTTGATTGACGGACTCCTCCCTCTTCTGTCACTTCAGTATTTCACCAGTCGCCTGAAAAATGCAACGCACCTGGAAGAACCGACCAATTGGACGGCGGCGGGAGCTGAACATCGCAGCGTGCTGGAGGCTAAATTTAATAGCGTGATGACATTGTGCGCCATGCTGCCCCTGCTGGTCTTTACCTGCCTCAACTCCTTCCTTCTCTCACTGTGAGTAGCACAGCGCCCCCTTCCTGGACCCCCCCCACCC